>NW_027207011.1:72500-76000 GCF_032191515.1 Phaenicophaeus curvirostris | reverse complement strand
AACCCTAACCCTAACCCTAACCCTAACCCTAACCCTAACCCTAACCCTAACCCTAACCCTAACCCTAACCCTAACCCTAACCCTAACCCTAACCCTAACCCTAACCCTAACCCTAACCCTAACCCTAACCCTAACCCTAACCCTAACCCTAACCCTAACCCTAACCCTAACCCTAACCCTAACCCTAACCCTAACCCTAACCCTAACCCTAACCCTAACCCTAACCCTGAACCCTAACCCTAACCCTAACCCTAACCCTAACCCTAACCCTAACCCTAACCCTAACCCTAACCCTAACCCTAACCCTAACCCTAACCCTAACCCTAACCCTAACCCTAACCCTAACCCTAACCCTAACCCTAACCCTAACCCTAACCCTAACCCTAACCCTAACCCTAACCCTAACCCTAACCCTAACCCTAACCCTAACCCTAACCCTAACCCTAACCCTAACCCTAACCCTAACCCTAACCCTAACCCTAACCCTAACCCTAACCCTAACCCTAACCCTAACCCTAACCCTAACCCTAACCCTAACCCTAACCCTAACCCTAACCCTAACCCTAACCCTAACCCTAACCCTAACCCTAACCCTAACCCTAACCCTAACCCTAACCCTAACCCTAACCCTAACCCTAACCCTAACCCTAACCCTAACCCTAACCCTAACCCTAACCCTAACCCTAACCCTAACCCTAACCCTAACCCTAACCCTAACCCTAACCCTAACCCTAACCCTAACCCTAACCCTAACCCTAACCCTAACCCTAACCCTAACCCTAACCCTAACCCTAACCCTAACCCTAACCCTAACCCTAACCCTAACCCTAACCCTAACCCTAACCCTAACCCTAACCCTAACCCTAACCCTAACCCTAACCCTAACCCTAACCCTAACCCTAACCCTAACCCTAACCCTAACCCTAACCCTAACCCTAACCCTAACCCTAACCCTAACCCTAACCCTAACCCTAACCCTAACCCTAACCCTAACCCTAACCCTAACCCTAACCCTAACCCTAACCCTAACCCTAACCCTAACCCTAACCCTAACCCTAACCCTAACCCTAACCCTAACCCTAACCCTAACCCTAACCCTAACCCTAACCCTAACCCTAACCCTAACCCTAACCCTAACCCTAACCCTAACCCTAACCCTAACCCTAACCCTAACCCTAACCCTAACCCTAACCCTAACCCTAACCCTAACCCTAACCCTAACCCTAACCCTAACCCTAACCCTAACCCTAACCCTAACCCTAACCCTAACCCTAACCCTAACCCTAACCCTAACCCTAACCCTAACCCTAACCCTAACCCTAACCCTAACCCTAACCCTAACCCTAACCCTAACCCTAACCCTAACCCTAACCCTAACCCTAACCCTAACCCTAACCCTAACCCTAACCCTAACCCTAACCCTAACCCTAACCCTAACCCTAACCCTAACCCTAACCCTAACCCTAACCCTAACCCTAACCCTAACCCTAACCCTAACCCTAACCCTAACCCTAACCCTAACCCTAACCCTAACCCTAACCCTAACCCTAACCCTAACCCTAACCCTAACCCTAACCCTAACCCTAACCCTAACCCTAACCCTAACCCTAACCCTAACCCTAACCCTAACCCTAACCCTAACCCTAACCCTAACCCTAACCCTAACCCTAACCCTAACCCTAACCCTAACCCTAACCCTAACCCTAACCCTAACCCTAACCCTAACCCTAACCCTAACCCTAACCCTAACCCTAACCCTAACCCTAACCCTAACCCTAACCCTAACCCTAACCCTAACCCTAACCCTAACCCTAACCCTAACCCTAACCCTAACCCTAACCCTAACCCTAACCCTAACCCTAACCCTAACCCTAACCCTAACCCTAACCCTAACCCTAACCCTAACCCTAACCCTAACCCTAACCCTAACCCTAACCCTAACCCTAACCCTAACCCTAACCCTAACCCTAACCCTAACCCTAACCCTAACCCTAACCCTAACCCTAACCCTAACCCTAACCCTAACCCTAACCCTAACCCTAACCCTAACCCTAACCCTAACCCTAACCCTAACCCTAACCCTAACCCTAACCCTAACCCTAACCCTAACCCTAACCCTAACCCTAACCCTAACCCTAACCCTAACCCTAACCCTAACCCTAACCCTAACCCTAACCCTAACCCTAACCCTAACCCTAACCCTAACCCTAACCCTAACCCTAACCCTAACCCTAACCCTAACCCTAACCCTAACCCTAACCCTAACCCTAACCCTAACCCTAACCCTAACCCTAACCCTAACCCTAACCCTAACCCTAACCCTAACCCTAACCCTAACCCTAACCCTAACCCTAACCCTAACCCTAACCCTAACCCTAACCCTAACCCTAACCCTAACCCTAACCCTAACCCTAACCCTAACCCTAACCCTAACCCTAACCCTAACCCTAACCCTAACCCTAACCCTAACCCTAACCCTAACCCTAACCCTAACCCTAACCCTAACCCTAACCCTAACCCTAACCCTAACCCTAACCCTAACCCTAACCCTAACCCTAACCCTAACCCTAACCCTAACCCTAACCCTAACCCTAACCCTAACCCTAACCCTAACCCTAACCCTAACCCTAACCCTAACCCTAACCCTAACCCTAACCCTAACCCTAACCCTAACCCTAACCCTAACCCTAACCCTAACCCTAACCCTAACCCTAACCCTAACCCTAACCCTAACCCTAACCCTAACCCTAACCCTAACCCTAACCCTAACCCTAACCCTAACCCTAACCCTAACCCTAACCCTAACCCTAACCCTAACCCTAACCCTAACCCTAACCCTAACCCTAACCCTAACCCTAACCCTAACCCTAACCCTAACCCTAACCCTAACCCTAACCCTAACCCTAACCCTAACCCTAACCCTAACCCTAACCCTAACCCTAACCCTAACCCTAACCCTAACCCTAACCCTAACCCTAACCCTAACCCTAACCCTAACCCTAACCCTAACCCTAACCCTAACCCTAACCCTAACCCTAACCCTAACCCTAACCCTAACCCTAACCCTAACCCTAACCCTAACCCTAACCTAACCCTAACCCTAACCCTAACCCTAACCCTAACCCTAACCCACCTAACCCTAACCCTAACCCTAACCCTAACCCTAACCCTAACCCTAACCCTAACCCTAACCCTAACCTAACCCTAACCCTAACCCTAACCCTAACCCTAACCCTAACCCTAACCCTAACCCTAACCCTAACCCTAACCCTAACCCTAACCCTAACCCTAACCCTAACCCTAACCCTAACCCTAACCCTAACCCTAACCCTAACCCTAACCCTAACCCTAACCCTAACCCTAACCCTAACCCTAACCCTAACCCTAACCCTAACCCTAACCCTAACCCTAACCCTAACCCTAACCCTAACCCTAACCCTAACCCTAACCCTAACCCTAACCCTAACCCTAACCCTAACCCTAACCCTAACCCTAACCCT
>NW_027207011.1:0-67500 GCF_032191515.1 Phaenicophaeus curvirostris | reverse complement strand
ACAAAGTTAGGGCACAATACAACAATGTCAAACAAAGAGCAATACAAAGTCAAACACAATGCAATATACAAAGTTGGGGTGCAATACAAAGTCAAACACAGTGCAATATACAAAGTTGAAGCGCAATACAAAGTCAAACACAGTGCCATATACAAAGTTGAGGTGCAATACAAAGTCAAACACAGTGCAATATACAAAGTTAGGGCACAATACAACAAAGTCAAACACAGTGTCATACAACAGTCAAACACAGTGCAACATACAAAGTTGAGGCGCAATACAAAGTCAAACACAGTGCAATATACAAAGCTAAGGCACAATACAACAAAGTCAAACAGAGCAATATACAAAGTTGGGGTGCAATACAACAAAGTCAAACACAGACCAATATACAAAGTTAGGGTGCAATACAAAGTCAAACACAATGCAATATACAAACTTGGGGCACAATACAAAGTCAAACACAGTGCAGAACAAAGTCAAACACAGTACAACATACAAAGTTAGGGCACAATACAACAATGTCAAACAAAGAGCAATACAAAGTCAAACACAATGCAATATACAAAGTTGGGGTGCAATACAACAAAGTCAAACACAGTGCAATATACAAAGTTGAAGCGCAATACAACAAAGTCAAACACAGTGCCATATACAAAGTTGAGGTGCAATACAAAGTCAAACACAGTGCAATATACAAAGTTAGGGCACAATACAACAAAGTCAAACAGTGCATCATACAAAGTTGAGGCGCAATACAAAGTCAAACACAGTGCAATATACAAAGTTAGGGCACAATACAACAAAGTCAAACACAGTGCAACATACAAAGTTGAGGCGCAATACAACAAAGTCAAACACAGACCAATATACAAAGTTAGGGAGCAATACAACAAAGTCAAACACAGCAATATACAATGTTAGGGAGTAATACAAAGTCAAACACAGAGCAATATACAACATTAGGGCACAATACAACAAAGTCAAAATCAGAGCAACATACAAAGTTAGGGCACAATACAACAAAGTCAAAATCAGAGCAATATACAAAGTTAGGGCAGAAAACAGAGTCAAACACAGTGCAATACAACAAATTCCAAGACAAACACACTGCAATACACAAAGTCAAACAATATAATACAATAAACAAAGTCAGATCACAACAGTACTAAGTCAAGGACAACATCATACTACAAACTTCAGACACAATACATGAGAACACACTTAGGGAACAACACAGCAGTACAAACTCAGACATAATGCAAGACAATAGTAGAAACTTAAACACAAAGCAATACTACAAAGTTACAGCATAACACAACAGTACTAATTTAAACATACTGTAAGACATCACAGTTGAAGGCGCAACACCACAGTACAGAGTTAAAGGCGCAACACCACAGTACAGAGTTAAAGGCGCAACACCACAGTACAGAGTTAAAGGCGCAACACCACAGTACAGAGTTAAAGGCGCAATGCAATACAAGAGCACCATGTTAAACATGGCACAACACAACAGTGCAGTGACACAATGTAACACAAGACTACAGAAGTAGATACAACATAACACTACATATTTAGACACAAAGATCACTGTGTGCATTAAACAACTCCTCTAGCCGTCCCGAGGCGCAGCTCCACGGCGACTCCCCTGGCCGTCCCGAGGCGCAGCTCCACGGCGACTCCCCTGGCCGTCCCGAGGCGCAGCTCCACGGCGACTCCCCTGGCCGTCCCGAGGCGCAGCTCCACGGCGACTCCCCTGGCCATCCCGAGGCACAGCTCCACGGCGACTCCCCGGGCCGTCCCGAGGCGCAGCTCCACGGCGACTCCCCGGGCCGTCCCAAACACTTCTTATTTTTAGCTTTAGGCTAATTGCCTGCAAAGCAAAAAATAACACACAGAACATTACACACACAACCTCAAAAAGCAACCCCTCCACCCCCAAACCACACACACAAATCCTCCCCCACAAACCCCTCCTCATGCTCAAGCCATGCATTCAACCTCCTGCCGGCCACAACAGGCCATCCCTCCTAGGCCCCTGGCTCCCCAGGAACAGCATTCCCGGGTGACTCGAAATTTAGCCCTGCCTCGAGAAAACCCGGCCCCAGGTCAGTCTGCACCCAAACCTTGGCGATGAACATCGCCTCACAGACTGGCCGGGACCGGGGAAAAAAAACCCAGCTGGGGGGAAAAAAAAAAAACCCCCCAGCTGGGAGTTTTTTATTCTAATATTTATATTGTTTTTTAAAAAGGCTAAGTACCTGCAAAGCAAAACATCACACACACACAACCTCAAAAAGCAACCCCTCCACCCCCAAACCACACACACAAACCCCTCCTCATGCTCAAGCCATGCATTCAACCTCCTGCCAGCCACAACAGGCCATCCCTCCTAGGCCCCTGGCTCCCCAGGAACAGCGTTCCCGGGTGCCTTGAAATTTAGCCCTGCCTCAAGAAAACCCAGCCCCAGGTCAGTCTGCACCCAAACCTTGGCGATGAACATCGCCTCGCAGACTGGCCGGGACCAGGGAAAAAAAACCCAGCTGGGGGGAAAAAAAAAAACCCCAGCTGGGATTTTTTTATTCTAATATTTATATTGTTTTTTAAAAAGGCTAAGTACCTGCAAAGCAAAACATAACACACACACAACCTCAAAAAGCAACCCCTCCACCCCCAAACTACACACACAAACCCTCCCCCACAAACCCCTCCTCATGCTCAAGCCATGCATTCAACCTCCTGCCGGCCACAACAGGCCATCCCTCCTAGGCCCCTGGCTCCCCAGGAACAGCGTTACCGGGTGCCTCGAAATTTAGCCCTGCCTTGAGAAAACCCAGCCCCAGGTCAGTCTGCACCCAAACCTTGGCAATGAACATCACCTCGCAGACCGGCCAGGTCCAGGGAAAAAAACCCAGCTGGGGGAAGAAATATTACAAATCCCAGCAGGACTTTCTTCAATCTATTCTCAATTTTTGGTCCTAACTGCTTGCAAAGGAAAACATTCCATTCCACAAACAAATGCTAAAGAGACAACAAGAAATGACACCCACCTCCACACACCCAGCCACTAATACACCTTCACAAACACACCTCCATGCACCAAAACCCTCAACCCTAGACACAGTCTCACAGATCAAGTCTTAATTCCCACATAAGTAACCATAACTACAGCATACACCATAAGTAACATACTGGATTATGAACTGCTTTCCTCCTGCTTCAATAGTTCAGCCCCAGAGCCTTCATCATCGCTCCTGCAGCTGTGTAGCCAAGAAAATGCTACTTTCCTCACCTGCTTCACCTATGGCTACTTGTTCAGCAGTGTATGACCCTAGACTACAAGTACTCAGCATATCCACATATTAACCATACAATTACTTCATTGCCTTGGGCAGAGCAGCTCCAGCCAGACAAACACATAGAGCAACACCACACATGCTAGACCAATTGCAATGCAGATAGAAAAGAAGACTCTAAGGAGGAAGACACCCAGACCAGAGATGCCATGGGGCAGGAAGACCTAGAGACTGAAAGGAGAACTCAATAACAGTTCTGCAAAAGTAGCCCCTCACAAAGGGATATGGCCACAAGTGGGAGGATGGACATACAGTAAGCTGTGCTTAAAGACTTAAAATGTAGGAAACAGATGCAAAAAGTCCCAGAAGCGGGGGGGAGGGACGCAAAAAGTCCCAGAAGCGGGGGGGAGGGACGCAAAAAGTCCCAGAAGCGGGGGGGAGGGACGCAAAAAGTCCCAGAAGCGGGGGGGAGGGACGCAAAAAGTCCCAGAAGCGGGGGGGAGGGACGCAAAAAGTCCCAGAAGCGGGGGGGAGGGACGCAAAAAGAGGCAACAGAGATGAAGGCCAAGTGTGCCTTGAGCACAGACAGCATCAAGACCTGTGGAAGACCCAAGACACAGTACACATGCTACACCAACAACATAACGGCTGCAACTGCCCTGCCCAGCACATGCTACACCAACAACACAACGGCTGCAACTGCCCTGCCCAGCACATGCTACACCAACAACACAACGGCTGGAACAACCCTGCCCAGCACATGCTACATCAACAACACAACGGCTGGAACAACCCTGCCCAGCACATGCTACATCAACAACACAATGGCTGGAACAACCCTGCCCAGCACATGCTATCTTCAGCCTGAGAAGTAGGCCCCTCTGCCTTTACCTGCCCAAACAGGACTGTCCCAACATAGTACTCTTCTCTATGCTACTGCTAAAACCCCTCCAGGCTAGGATAAACCATCTCCCTTCTTCCCAACATAACCTCAGCCCCAATCCCTCTACTTAACTGTCAGAGGTCCAAGAGCCTGAAGCCACGCTCGGCAGAAGCAGCCCAAACCGCATCCACTGTCAAGGATGATCCTGCAGTCACCAGGTTCCTCTGCATCTACAAGAAGACAGAACAAAAAACACAATGTCAACAGTCAGCTCCACACTACACAGGGCCCTGCTTGTGGCAAATCCACAGGCCCATGCTCCACCTCCCCGCTACCCAACTGACCTCAAATACTCTTTCCGTTGCAAAGGCAGCCCACGTGGCACCTACAAAACAAAAGAGAAACGCTCAGCTGAGTTGCTCTGTCAAACTTGCCTCTCAGAGATCTGTTCAAATAACAGCCTCCTCACCTCTCAGACTATTTGTCTGTGTGAAGCTTCACCCCCGCTAGGCTGCATGTGGCACCTACAGAAGATAAAGCAAAAAACACACATGCTCAGATACTACCCTGAAACAAAGACAGCCCACTGTCCTTATTGCCCAGCTCCTGCTCCCTTACCTGGACCGCTCCCCGCCTCAGGCACCACCATCTTCTCCTCTCAATTTCAGGCTTACACACCACCTGTAATACACAAACAGCAAGGAAGGCTTGCAAATCCATAAACTGAAAAATGCGAGCAATAAGTGCTTCTTCATGTAACTCACCGTTGCTGTCCTTCACCAACATGGCTCCCAGACCGGTATTCCATTTTGCTCATTGCTCTGTATCTTGAAAGACAAAAAATATAACCAAAAACCAATTACTAGCTGTGTAGGTACAAATAATACCTAACTGCTGACTCAGCAGCCAACCCACCTGGTTATGGGAATCTACCCCCGATTCAATTGTCACCCCTTGCTGCCAGACCCAATGCCTCTGCACCTGTAAAACTCAACATTCAATAACTCACCCCCACACTCAAGAAGAACTAAACAATTCCACACGCTGCTTTGAGTCAGGAATACCACCTCTTTGTCACGCAATAGCCAGGCAGAAAAAAAAAAAATAAAATCAAATCCTAACAACCATACACACAAGATTTATAGCCCCAAGAATATAAACTGCCCTACCAATGCTCCAGCAGCATACCTCAGATGGCTTTGGTCATTCCCTCTGTGGCTGCATAACCGACCAAAAATAATTCTCCTCACCCCATGTATCTATGGTTACTTGCTCTGTAATGCACCGTATGGCCTCACCCTTCAAAGTCTAACTATATGGGTATATCTAAAGATAGAACTTCACTGCTATTCTTCTGCTAACTACCATTTCTTCAGCTCAGGCAGAGCAGCTCCAGCCAAATACAAACATGCACAGACTCACTCTGCACAGAAAACCAATGACAGGATGCAAAAACAAAAAGGAAAGTCAGTAAGAATGACTCTCAAAAGAGAGCTGGCACTGGGCAAGAGGATGTAGGGAGCTGCAAGAAAGATTATGTGAGCCCTTGAAAAATGGAAGACTGTGGCCCCTTAAAGAGACATAGCCACAACTACAAGGATGCAAGGATGAGCCCTGCTTAAAGACAACAAAACAGTATGTATGGAAGAAGTCCCAGAACAGGGATTTAAGAAAATTGAACAATAACGGCTGAGGATGCTGACATGTCCTGCAATGCCTATCCAATAGGCAACTGACCGCAAATTGCCAAAAGGCAAGACCTATCTGCGCTTCAAGATCGCAATGCAAGAAAAGCAGTGCCCGATCGGCACCTTACTAAGAACAGACATCCAAGAGTCTAGAGATGACACGTGGCTCAAACGCAAAGATGACATCAAGACTTGCAGAAGATTTAAGACCCAGCAGAGTCTACATAGTCTAAACAACAAGACAGATATAGGCTGGAACTGCCCTGCCTGGCACACGCTAGCTTGAGGCAGAAGATTAAACCCATCTCCAACCCTGTAACAAAGCGTACTCTTCCTGCAGAACCCTCTACCCTATGCTAAATGCCCTCCCTGCAATTCTCAACATTCTGCCCTCTTCCCAGCCCAAAACCACAGCCCCCTTAACTTTCAGAGGGCCGAGGGACTGAAGCCATCCTTGGCAGAAAAAACTCAAACTGCATCAACTAACTGGAAAAATCCTGCACACTCACATTGTCCTGGACTATAATCTTCAAAAAAAAACGGGCAGAAAACACAATGCTAAACCAGCATCACACTGCTCGCCGCTAACATCTTGTTCTACAGCCACTGTAAAAATCTCTACACCCACTGCAAAACTGCTGAGGCATTCTGCTCACCTGTTCAGTGCCAATTCAAACATTGGATGCTGCAGTCATCACCACCTAGGGCACTTCAGGTAGACAGAAAATTCACTACTGCGCTTCTGAGAAATCAGTCCCATGCTCCATCTCTCTACTGTCCATTTCACCTCAACTGCTCTTCGCGTGCTAAAAGTGGACCGCACAGCATCTACAAAACCAAAGGCCAATGTTCAATGGAGTTGCTGTGTACTACGGGGTTCTAACACACCTATTCGAACAACCTCCTCACCTCTCAGACCACATGTCAGCATGAAGCTTCACCCCTCTGAGGCTGTATTTGGCACCTGCCACAGAAAAAGCATGCTTATGTAGTATACTAAAACACAGGCTGCCTCAAGCGACACCCATCTCCCACTGCATTACCTTGACTGCTCAGATGCCCAGCTTCCCTCATCCTCTGTGGTTGTGCTGAGGCTCGAGCTCCACCTGTAATATACAAACAGCAAGGATGATTATCGCTTCACAGACTAAGACCAGCACACAGTAACTGATCATACAGCCACCAGTTACATTTCCCTACCGACACAACAGCCAACACACCTCGCTATGACACTGAACCCACTACTCCATCAACAGTCTTTGGCACACAAGTCATCCCTCTGAATCTGAAAGAAAAAAAAAAAAAAAGAAGTTACCCCATCGCTCAGTGAAAACTCGCAGTTCCAGACCTCTTGCTTCATCTCAGCAGAACCATCTGTACTGCACATTACAGCCAAGCAAAGCTAGTCCACAACCAAACCCAAACAGGAATTGCCGCTCCCTTCACGTACAAACCCCTTCGCCACCGCTCCCGCTGCCTTCTCCCACACAGTTATGCTTGTCCCCTCATTGGCTCCGGAGAGTAGCAGAAACTACCCTCCACACCCGCCACACCAAGGGCTCCTACTTCTGCAAAGTCATGGACGCCCCTAGACTGCAACGTCTAGTCTCGTCAAAACCTTAAGCACGCAATCAGGCCACTCTACCTCGGCTGACTCTTATCAATTCCTCTACGCACCAGGCAGAGCAGCTCCAACCAGACACAAATACACACAGAACGCCAACACACAAGACCAACGTCGGGAACAAAAGAAGACTCACAGCGACAAAGAGGACTCCGGGACCACGCATGCCAATGGGCAAGGCAATGGACAGGGCTCCGAGGGAAAACCTACGGCAGCCCTGGAAAAGCCATGAACCGTGCAGGGTTCCAAAGAGATGTGGCCGCAACTGGCTAGATGGACGGGCAAGAAGCCCCTTTTAAAGCTCTAAAGATGCAGAGGATGCGCGGAACGAGTCCCACAACAGGGATCCAAGAAAGTTTAAGACACAGCACATGGACTACAAAACCTAGACAACAACAGATACAGGCTGGAACTGCCCTGCCCAGGCAAGGTTTGGGCTCAGAAGTAGGCCCCTCTGCCTTCACCTGCCCAAAGAAGACTCTCCCTGTACTGCCCTCTCCCCTGTGCTACTTTTAAAACCCCTCCCTGCCATTCCCAGCTCACCGGCACCCCAAAAGTCCATGCCATCTGCTTACCTCTCCTCTCCACCACACCCATTGTAGGAACATAGTAGTGCTGATACCCAGGACAAAAGAAAGATGAGCCATGGAGATCTCAGCTCTAAGAAGTTACAAGACTTCAGTCACAGGAGTGAACAAAAAGAACTTGAAAAATTATAACCTCTACTACTTTTCAAAAATAACAAACACAGAAGGCCTAAAAACAGAAAACACTCACCACACAGCAAAGGAGACTGGAATTGCAGAGGCTGTCAGCCAGTGAAAAACTCACAGCAGTGAGATTTGACGAATTTTAGACCTAGATTGGAAACTCAATGAACATTAAGAAACCCACAACAGATAACAGGGACAAAATAACAACCACTGTGAGCAATAATAGAGCAAACCTCACCGGTAAGTTCAGGAAAAACCCAAAACTCTACTAAATAAGGGAGGCTTGTGTGCCCACAGACCAGATGAAGACGAGTTGCTCAGCTGCTAACCGTTACAAGTCAAAACAACAACCAGCCTCTTCCCTGAGAAATACAGAAGACAGGGACAGAACCCTGCACTGTAGAGAGGCAGCGAGTCCATACCTTTAAGTAGCAAAGTCTTTGATGTTCGGATGGATGGAGACAGGACAGATGCAAAGAAGTCAGTCGAGGAATGCAATAAGTAGAAGGTACAAGGGAGCAGACATCTTAGAATCCTAGAGATTACATTTCCTAGGGCAACTAATGCTTCTCAAGATAAAACTCCTCTGATGGGCAAACCAGACAATTGCTGTACAAGGGTCCAGATGATCCATACCTCATGTCTCATCCTCATCGTGACCTCCCATCGACTACAGAGAGACTACAATGACAAAAACCTGAATGGCACTTACCTCTGACTGCCCAACCGACCCAAGTAAAACAGATGAACCAATCTCCCTTTCCCCAATTCCAAACCGCTAAAGCCCTTTTCCACCCCTGAAGAGTCAGAGAAGGAACTCTGCTCCTTCCTAACAGAACCTGCCCTATATTTTAACCCCTTGACCCTTCCATGTTGATGTTATTTGGGAGCTGTGCTTCTGAGCTTTTCCAGGGTTCCCCTGGCCCCTTCTGTCCTCCACCAGCCTACAGAATGAACTTACTCCCTCCTAGGCTAACGCAGCAAAACCTAAATTACTATCCCCCATGAGGTGCCCACTACAAACTGCAGAGACTCTAGGATGAATACATCATCCCTCACAGAATGAGAAACAGCCATATGTTGCCCCATAACCAGAAATCCTAAACAAAGGCAAAACACACAGGGAAAAAAGCCAACAAACAAACAACCCCCCCACCCTCCAAGAAAAAACCTGCTAAAACATCATACCCCCTCAAACACCCAATCAAAAAGTACTGACCTAAAACCAAACATGCACCTACATACAAAAGAAAAAAAAACATTCGCAGCAATATGAACTGTAAAAAAAAAAAGCTTACCGCTCCAGCCTACCCTCATCAAAAGGCGCAATGAGCTAAAACAACAGCAAAGCTCTGATCTCAAGGAGAGCCAGAAGCTGAATGACTTCCCCAGGCCAGGCCTGTGGCTTATATACCCCCTGAGCCTTCACACACATCACCTGTGAATGAGGTGGGGCGAACCCCCTGCAAGGTATAAATAGGGCCTGGGGAGCAGCTGTGTTTTGTTAACTCTACCTTACATTTTTGGTAAGAATGATGCTGTTACTCTGCCCAAAAGCCTCCTTGTAAGGAATAAGGGTATGTGTGCTTTTACTGGAACGCTGCTTCTTGTGACAGTGATGGGACTAGGTAGCGAACATTTTAGAGCTGGACTTCTTGGTTCCTATCCTTTATTGTGGCGCAAGACAATTTTTATTCTTTGGCATTCCTTCACCCCTACTCTTTTATTTTTCTGTGGTGCTTTCTCTTTCTTGCCCCCCCCCCCCAATCTTTAGTATCTGTCTTGTGTCCATAGTTCTTTTTTTCTTTTTCCGTCTTTGTTCCAATCTGCATTTTTCTCTTTTTCCCCACAATGTTATTGGCCTAGTCCCTGGAGTTCATTTGTTCTTTCTCTGCACCTGCGACTGCCTTGCCTTCCTTTCTCTTTTCCCATTCCTCTATTTCTTTCTCAATCCCTTTGTTTTGCTCGCCGTTGCTGTTCCAGTTTTTCCATTCCCTTTGTATCTTGATATTCCCCTTTACCGCTCCGCTTGCTGTTTTAGGATCTTTGTGCTAGTCCCTGCCCTTTTTTTATAATCCTTTGTCTGTCTGTAGGACTCCTAGTTCCTCTCAAACATGTCAGTTCTTCTTTATGTACACACGTGGCTCTATAAGAGGCCCAGGCTGAAACGGTCCTCTTAGCTTCTGCTCAGAGAACTGCTGCTAAAAAGATCCGTGTGTTGTTATCTTCAGGATGACTGAAGTGGCAGAGTTTTAGGGTATTTTGTTTCCCTCTCCTCCTCCCCACCCAAGTGCTCTGTAACTCAGAGGCACGGGACCCTAGCTGACTTGATTTTGGCACGTGCCAGGGATTCACAGACCCCTGCAACTGACTAATGACGTTGCAGCAGTGATAGTATTGAGTTAGCTCTGTAAGAGGAAGGGCCATAACTCAGCTGATAAAAGCACAGGCTGTCTCTGCCCTTGCACAGCCTTTCCTGTTATGTCTGGAGTCTGCTATTACAGTTAGCTTCTCTGTGACAGCTTTATTGTTCTTCTCAGCCTGGACATTTTGGCCTGATGACTGCCCAAAAGATGCAGCTGCGTGCAGTGGTAAGGCTGGTAGGAAAAAGGCCAGGGGAGAATCAATGACAGAGTTGAAAATGCCCTTTAGAGTTTGCTGCTTCATTGGCTGCTGACAAATAGCGACGCCTCTGTGATTTTGCTACCCTAGAGACAGATCAAAGGCATTTAAGCAGTACTCAGAATCACAGAATCACAGAACAACCAGGTTGGAAGAGACCCACCGGATCATCGAGTCCAACCGTTCCCATCAAACACTAAACCATATCCCTCAGCACCTCATCCACCCGTGCCTTAAACACCTCCAGGGAAGGTGACTCAACCACCTCCCTGGGCAGCCTCTGCCACTGCCCAATGACCCTTTCTGTAAAGAATTTTTTCCTAACGTCTAGCCTAAACCTCCCCTGGCGGAGCTTGAGGCCATTCCCTCTTGTCCTGTCACCGGGGAGAAGAGGCCAGCACCCTCCTCCCCACAACGTCCTTTCAGGTAGTTGTAGAGAGCAATGAGGTCTCCCCTCAGCCTCCTCTTCTCCAGGCTAAACAACCCCAGCTCTCTCAGCTGTTCCTCATAAGGCCTGTTCTCCAGCCCCTTCACCAGCTTTGTTGCCCTTCTCTGGACTCGTTCTAGAGCCTCAACATCCTTCTTATGGTGAGGGGCCCAGAACTGAACACAGGATTCGAGGAGGGGCCTCACCAGTGCGAGTACAGAGGGAGGATGACCTGCTGGTCACGCCGTTTCTGATCCAAGCCAAGATGCCATTGGCCTTCTTGGCCACCTGGGCACACTGCTGGCTCATGTTCAGTCGGCTGTCAACCAACACCCCCAGGTCCCTCTCCTCCAGGCAGCTTTCTAGACAGACTCTTCCTAGTCTGTAGCACTGCATAGGGTTGTTGTGCCCCAAGTGCAGGACCTGGCATTTGGCCTTGTTAAACCTCATGCTGTTGGTCTCAGCCCAGCGGTCCAGCCTGTTCAGATCCCTTTGCAGAGCCTCCCTGCCCTCCAGCAGATCCACACTTCCACCCAGCTTAGTGTCGTCCGCAAACTTGCTAAGGGTGCACTCGATGCCTTCATCCAGATCATTGATGAAGACATTGAACAGGGCTGGACCCAGCACTGAGCCCTGGGGAACCCCACTTGTCCCTGGCCTCCAGCTGGATTTCACACCATTTCCCACCACTCTCTGGGCCCGGCCAGCCAACCGGTTTTCCACCCAGGAGAGTGTGCGCCTCTCCGGGCCAGAGGCTGACAGTTTCTCAAGCAGAACGCTGTGAGAGACTGTGTCAAAGGCTTTGCTGAAGTCCAGGAAGACCACATCCACGGCCTTTCCCTCATCCAGCAGCTGAGTCACTTTGTCATAGAAGGCGATCAGGTTAGTCTGGCAAGACCTGCCTTTTGTGAACCTGTCTGGACTGGGCCTGATCACCTGGTTCTCTTGCATGTGCTTCATGAGAGCACTCAAGATCACCTGCTCCATGACTTTCCCTGGCACTGAGGTCAGACTGACAGTCTAACTGAGACCCTACTCAGTTCTATCTAAATGATGTGTTAAAGTCTTATTATTGTACATGCAATTAAGTTATGTAATTTAAATAGAGCTTCGCCATGCTACTTACATAAAAACTTTCATTGAACCACCAACACATTTTATTTAAGTTGCCCAGTGACAGAAGAGAGCTTGGCTCTCTCGCTCCACTATGCGTGCGGGTCACCCGGGCAGGGGTGCCGCATTTCCGTCACCCGATGGCAAAAGAGAGCCGGGTTGATCTATTCAGGTTGCGACACCACGTATGTGTCGCTCCGTAGCGGCAGAGAGCTCGGTTGGACGACTCGGCCTGCAGTAGCACGAGTCGGTGACCGGGCAGCAGCAGAGAGTCGGGTTTGATAACTCGTGGTGCAGAACCACATTTTTGTCACGCAGTGGAAGCAGAGAGCAGGCCTGCACGGCTCGGGCTGCGGTACCGCTTTTCGGTGTCCCGGTGGCAGCAGAGAGCCACCCTAATTGATTCGGGCTGCGGCAGCGCAACTCGCTCCCCCGCCGGCAGCAGAGCGTCGGCTTCGATGACTCGGGCTGCAGTACCGCGTTTTGGTGACCTGGTGGCATTAGAGAACCGGGTTAGGAGACTGGGGCGACAGAACCGACTCGCTTTCGCTCTGTGGCAGTAAAGCACCGTGTGTGACGACATGGGCTGCGGTAGTGTGATTCGGTCACCCGCTGGCAGCAGAGACTGACAACAGATTGGACGACTTGGACTACGGTACTGCGTTTTAATCGCTCGATGCCAACGGCGAGCCAGGTTAATAGACTCGGGCTACGGAACGACCTTTCTTTTACCCGGTGGCAGCAAAGAGCCGGGTTTGACGACTAGGGCTGCAGTAGTGCCTTTCGGTCACCCCATGGCAGAGAGCCGTGTTAATAGATTTAGGCTGCAGCACCGCATTTTGGTCATTCGGTGGCAGCACAGAACGGTATCTGACAATTAGGGCTACGGAACCGCTTTGCGGTCACCCGGTGGCAGCAAAGAGACGGGTTAATGAGAAGAAGAGGCCGTCGGCCCTCCCGGACGGGAGGGCTTTCCTCTTTCGCCCATTGTCCCTTCTTTGTCCTTCCAGTTCCCACCATCCTGGGCTGTTACGCATCTGAATAATGGTGAGAAGATAATCTCTTTCAAATTAGTAGCAAAAGCTTTTACTTGTGCCCCTGAAAGTAAAATGCGAGCTAAATGAGGACGTGCGAGACTGTAAGCGGCATCGCTGGACTGAGTTTTATAAATCACCAGGAAGAATCTGATTTGTTTAAGTATTTATTCTGTTATACGTACATCAGTAACAATCATTACATTACTAAATAAACAATCGTGTTATTAATGCATGATTAATAGTAGTTAAAGCAAACTCTGTTGCCGGGATGGGAGGGACCAAGCGATCGAATCAATATGATTGATAAAGCAAGGCCGTCTTTATTGAAAAAAGAATCAGGTTATATACTTTTCTTCTACTTGATTACATCATTGTTTTATAATTTCATTGGTTGATCAAAGACATAATTATACGTTCCATGGTTACAAGCATATTGAATATCCATCCCCCCTTATACTAATATATCACTACCTGTCACACGCTATTTTACTCTTAACGTCTTGTGCGACCGCTATGATCGAGAACGCAGCATACTGTTACGGTTTCTGCATCCGTGAACACGCTACCTTATCTATAGCTAAACTTAATGTTCTACCAGGGAATTGCTTGTACGGCCAACCGCTCCCAGCTATTGTTCAGCTAGGAGCCTGTTTGTACAATTCCTCCAAAGGAAAATGTACTTGCTCGTTTAACCGTTTCTCAACACTCTATCTCACCAAATACGAATGCTATACGCTAAGGGGTTATCAATCTTGTTCCCGTGAAAGTTTGCCGCAGAGAAGCAGCCCGGACACCCTCTTAGTGTTGAAGCACGCTATTTCTAGCAATGTTTACAGAAAGGCGTAGCGAGAGGAATAACTCGTTCAGACCGTACCGCTCAATATGCTTCTACAGACAGACAGCGCTGTGCTGAACACACATGCTCTGGGCTCATTTGAGGGATAAAGGGGGCTCGCGTTGGGGTCTCTGGGCCGATGCTGGGGACTGCTGTACTTGCTTTAGGGTGTCTTTACTCAACTGGGGGGGGCTCTAGTCCCATCTGGGGGATCCAGAGGCTTCTTTTTTAAGTCTGTTCCCATTTGAGGGACTCGGTTTGTTGGGTCTCTGAAGCATTTTGGGGTTGTCTGCATGCATGTTGGAGTACCTGGGGTTTGGGTCTCCGTGCTTTGGTTCAACGTGTCTGTGCCCATTTTTGTCATCTCTGGCCTTGTTTTGTGGATGTCCGCGCTCGCTCTTTCTTTGTCTCTCTGCTCCTTGTTGTGCCCTCTGTGTGTGCGCCATCCCGGGATCTCTATTAATCATAGCATCTTACTGTTATTTTTCTCTTGACTAGCATTTCTATGCTTTAGGAAGAGCAGCTCCGACCAGACGCAAACATCCACAGGCGGGCCTGGCTGAGTAAATGACTCCGGCTGGAAGTTGGAAAAAGGAGGAAAATGTACAAGTTCTGGCACGAGGGGCAAGTAAGTAACGAGAAGTACAAAGGTGAAGTGGGATCGCGTAAAGAAAAGAATCGGAAGGGCTAAAGACCGATTAGAACTCAGATTGGCTCATTGTCTGAACGATAACAAAGAAATCCTTCTAAAATATATTGATAATGAAGGAAGGACTCAGGAGATTCTCCATCCTTTGCTGAATGTAGAGGGAAATATAGTGACAAAAGATGAGAATAAGGTGGAAAGGCCGCCTTTGCCTCAGTCTTTAATAGTAAAACAAGATGTTCCCTGGATGCTCCGCCTCACGAGGCTGCAGGCAGAACGGAACGTGACTCCCTTGAACTGAGAGGAATCGGCCGTCGGTTCCAGATGAGAGAAGGCTTTCCTCTTTTACCCATTTCCCCCCATCCTGGGCTGGGACCCATTCAGAGGAAGATGAGAAGAAAAACGTCCTTCGATTTAGCGTCCGAAGTTGTCGCTTGTGCCCCTGAATGGAAAAGGCATGGAAATTTAGGAATTGCAAGACTCAAAATGGCATCGCTAGCCTAAGTTTCATAAATAATTGAAACAAAGTAACTTACGCTTAGTAGTTTTATTTAACTGTTAACGCAGGTATAGTTTATACAGCACTAGAGAAGACCCAGAAATGGTCCTCAGAGTGCTTCTGCTGATCAGGCATTTCAGAGAGCTTTACATACGCGGAACTGTTTTCGTATCCATATTTTTCCCCAAAATGACAGGTACGTTTAGCTCCTGGAACGTCATCTCATGTCGGGGGGAAAGGGGGGATGAGTCATTAAGGTATGGACGTATCTAAGCGGTCGATCTCAACGATCCTGAGTGACAAGAAAATAAGAGTAGTTACCGTTATCTTAGTTGTTAATCTTGTCGTTTAACACGCTGCAGTTGACGTTCCATCCTACCATTTACAAATCACCATTTCGTAATCAGAGAGAATCCGATTGAAGTATTTATTCTGTTATTTGTACATGATTAACAATCGTTACGTTACGAAATAATGAATCGTGTTATAGTACACGATTAGATGTTATTTAAACCGTAGGATCTCACCAAATATAAATGCTGTATGCTGAGGTATTCTTAATCGTGTTCGTGTGAACGTTTGCCACGGAAAAGCAGTGCAGGCACTCTCTTAGTGTTAAAGCACACGATTTCTAGTGATGTTTACAGAAAGGTGTGGTAAGAGGCATAATTTGTTCAGACTGTACCGCTCAAAATGCTTCTACAGACAGACAGCGCTGCGGTGAACACACGTGCTCTGGGCTTGTTTTAGGGGTAAACGGGGCTTGTGTTTGGGTCTCTGGGCCAATTTCGGGGACCGCTGTACTTATTTTAGGGTGGGTTTGCTCATTTGGAGGGGGGCTCTTGTCCCATTTGGGAGGCCTGAGGCTTCTTTTTGGGGTCTCGGTGCCCATTTGAGGGACTCTGTGCCCCTTTGAGGGACTTGTTTTTCTTGGGATCTCTGAGCCCATTTTGGGGTTCTCTCTGCACATTTTGGGGGGCCTTAGGTTTGGATCTCCAACTTGGTTTCAGCATTTCTGTGCCCATTGTTGTTGTGTCTGGCCTTGTTTTGTAGGTGTCTGTGCTCTTCCTGTGTGTCGCTACTCCTATTTTTGTGCTCTCTGTGTGCGCCACCCCAGGTGCTCTATTAATCATAAGATCTTACTGTTATTCTGCACTTGACTAGCGTTTCTGCGTTTCAGGAAAAGCAGCTCTAGCCGGACACAAACATCCACAGATAGGCCTTGCTGAATAAGACTATGGAAAGCAGGAAAAGGAGGAAAATATGCAAGCTCTGGCAGAAGGGACAGGTAACTCGTGAGGACTACAAAGACAAAATGGGATAGTGTACAAAAAAGAAGCAGAAGAGCTGAAGAGGGATTAAATTCAGATTAGCCTGTGCTCTAAAAGATAAAATAAAAATCATTCTAAAAATATATTAATAAAGAACGAAGGACTGAGGAGAATCTCCATCCTTCCCTGGATGCGGGGAGAAGAATAAGGATGAGGATACGGTGGAAAGGCCACGCTTCCCTCAATCTTTTTTATAGTAAAACGAGATGTTCCCTGGATACTCCACCTCACGAGGCTGCAGGCAGGAAGAACAGAACGAGGTTCCTTTGAATAGAGAAGAAAGGACTAGATACCCTCTAGGCAAACTTGGTATTCATAAGTCTATGGACCCAGAGGGGATTCACCCAAGGGTATTGAGAGTGAGAGTGGGTGGAGGTGCTTACCAAATCTTTTTGCGTGATCTCAGCAGTCGTGGCTGACCGGTGAAGTTCCGTTGGACTGGAGGCTGGCAAATATTGCACCCATTTTTAAGAAGGACGGGAGAGAGGAACTAGGAAACTACAGACCTGTCAGCCTGACCTCAGTGCCAGGGAAGGGTGTGGAGATGTTTTACAGGGAAGAAGGACTCGATGCTGTAGGCCTTGTTGATATTGAGCAACTCTGACAAGACCTTGAAACAGAGAGCTGGGAAGAGACAGCCTCCTGATAAACAAGAGGCAGCCGAGAGAAAAACAAGATCTAGTTCAGTGGGAACACGTACCGACTGAGAGAAAAACAAAAGAAGAAAAATATCAACATAGTTAATTTTAGTGTAGCTTGTCTTTTTAACATGTGCAGTTGTTTAGCCAATAATATGTTAGTAATAGCTTTATGGAAGGCTACATTCAGCCGATGATATTCTGTAGATAGCCTCACGGATGGCCTGTTATGTAACCCAAAAGGGTATATAAAGAAACAGCTAACTCAATAAAGTGTCTTGGATCCATCACGTTGAAGTCTGTGCCTTAATCCCCTCATCATATGGTGACCCCGACGTGATGCGACTGGCAGCCTGATTCTGGAAGACAACCGGAGATACTGAAGATAGCTGGAGATGCTGAAGATGACAGAAGATACTGCAGTACGCTGGGTCGATAAAGCACACCCCATCGACGTGTGTCCAGGGGGGAACGCTTGGCTGATCCATCATCTACTGGCTGGGCCAATTAGGCACACAGCTTGAAAAGGAGAAGAAATAGAAGAAGTTCCAGAACTGCCTGTTCTCTTCAGGATCAGGTGAGCAGCTGAGATGGTAATGGGGATGAATATGTGAGCAGAAGAAAAGTCTGTGCTGAAGATGTTTAAGCAGTTTTAAAGAAACAGGGGGTGAGTATAAACGGAAAAACCTTCAAACTTTTATTGACCTGGTTAAAGAGTAAATGAATGCCCCCAGAGGGCTCTCAAGTGTTTAATTCAGAAAAACATGGAAGGACACTGGATGACAGTGATATTCCAAATTCGGAGTCGAGTGCAGGGGCATCAGCACCTCCCGATAATCCCTTGGATCTGTGCCCAGCAGCCCTGGAGAGAATTTTGATTTATTTTCGTCCGTGGAGGTGTGGTGACCTTAAACAGCTACCAAGTCTTGCTGGGATTTGTTTGTGGGAGGCCGAAGACTCAAAATCATAGAATAACCAGGTTGGAAGAGACCCACCGGATCATCGAGTCCAAGCATTCCCACCAATCTCTAAACCATGCCCCTCAGCACCTTGTCCACCCGTGCCTTAAACACCTCCAGGGAAGGTGACTCAACCACCTCCCTGGGCAGCCTCTGCCAGTGCCCAATGACCCTTTCTGTGAAGAATTTTTTCCTAATGTCCAGCCTGAACCTCCCCTGACAGGGCTTGAGGCCATTCCCTCTTGTCCTGTCCCTTTTCCCTTGGGAGAAGAGGCCAGCACCCTCCTCTCCACAACCTCCTTTCAGGTAGTTGTAGAGAGCAATGAGGTCTCCCCTCAGCCTCCTCTTCTCCAGGCTAAACAACCCCAGCTCTCTCAGCTGTTCCTCGTAAGGCCTGTTCTCCAGCCCCCTCACCAGCTTTGTTGCTCTTCTCTGGCCTCAGTCCAGAGCCTCAACATCCTTGTTCTGGTGAGGGGCCCAGAACTGAACACAGGATTCGAGGAGCAGTCTCACCAGTGCCGACTACAGAGGGAGAAGAACCTCCCTGGACCTGCTGGTCACGCCGTTTCTGATCCAAGCCAAGACGCCATTGGCCTTCTTGGCCACCTGGGCACACTGCTGGCTCATGTTCAGTCGGCTGTCAACCAACACCCCCAGGTCCCTCTCCTCCAGGCAGCTTTCTAGACAGACATCTCCTAGTCTGTAGCACTGCATAGGGTTGTTGTGCCCCAAGTGCAGGACCTGGCATTTGGCCTTGTTAAACCTCATGCCGTTGCACTCTGCCCAGCGGTCCAGCCTGTTCAGATCCCTTTGCAGAGCCTCCCTGCCCTCCAGCAGATCCACAATTCCACCCAGCTTAGCGTCGTCCGCAAACTTGATAAGGGTGCACTCGATGCCTTCATCCAGGTCATTGATAAAGACATTGAACAGGGCTGGACCCAGCACTGAGCCCTGGGAAACCCCACTTGTCCCTGGCCTCCAGCTGGATTTCACACCATTTCCCACCACTCTCTGGGCCCGGCCAGCCAACCGGTTTTCCACCCAGGAGAGTGTGCGCCTCTCCGGGCCAGAGGTGACAGTTTCTCAAGCAGAATTCTGTGAGAAACTGTGTCAAAGGCTTTACTGAAGTCCAGGAAGACCACATCCACAGCCTTTCCCTCATCCAGCAGCCGAGTCACTTTGTCGTAGAAGGCGATCAGGTTAGTCTGGCAAGACCTGCCTTTTGTGAACCTGTCTGGACTGGGCCTGATCACCTGGTTCTCTTGCATGTGCTTCATGAGAGCACTCAAGATCACCTGCTCCATGACTTTCCCTGGCACTGAGGTCAGACTGACAGGCCTGTAGTTCCCTGGGTTCTCCCTGCGACCCTTCTTGTAGATGGGCACGACATCAGCCAGCCTCCAGTCCAGTGGGACTTCCCCAGTCTTCCAGGACTGCTGGAAGACAATGGAAAGGGGTTTGGCCAGCACATCTGCCAGCTCCTTCAATCCTCTTGGATCACGGGAGCCTCATTTTACTCCTCTGGCTCCTGGGTTTGTACACAGAGGGGACAACTTTATTTACAGTTAAAGACTGAGGCAAAGAAGGCATTAAGTACCTCAGCCTTTTCCTCATCCCCTGTCACTGTTGTTCCTTCTGCGTCCAATAGGGACTGTATAGTCTCCCTAGTCCTCGTTTTATTATTGATGTATTTGTAGAAAGATTTTTTGCTATCTTTCACAGACTTGGCCAATCTGATTTCTAGCTGAGCCTTAGCCCTTCTGATTTTTTCCCTACGCAATCTCACTTCCCTCCTGTAGTCCACCCAAGAGGCCTGTCCCCTCTTCCAGAGCCCATAAACATTTCTCCTCTTCTTGATATCACTCACGATCTCTCTGTTCAACCAAGCTGGTTTTCTCCCCTGCCGGCTATTTTTTCTGGAACATAGGCATGGCCTTCTCCTGAGCTGCTAGGATTTCCTTTTTGAAGAGCTCCCAGCCCTCCTGGGCTCCCTTGCCCTTGAGTACTGTCTCCCATGAGACTTCGCCAACCAGCCTTCTGAAGAGATCAAAGTCTGCCCTCTGGAAATTTAATGCTACCACCCTACTAACAACCCTCTTCACTTCTTCTAGAACAGAAAACCCCATCATCTCATGGTCACTTAGTCCTAAGCGTCCACCTACTGCCACATCCCCCACAAGGCCTTCTCTGCTCACAAACAGCAGGTCCAGGAGGGCACCCTCCCTTGTTGATTCATTCCCCAGCTGTGCAAGGAAGTTGTCTTCCACGCACTCCAGGAACCTCCTAGACTGCTTCCTTTCTGCTCTACTGTACTCCCAGCAGATATCAGGCAGATTGAAGTATCCCACAAGAATGAGAGGCATTGATCTAGACATTAACCCCAGCTGTTTATAGAAGAGCTCATCCGCTGCTTCTCCTTGGCTGGGTGGTCTGTAACAGACTCCCATCACAAAATCTACCTTCTGGTGGCCTCCTCTGATTTTAACCCACAGGCACTCGACCTCCTGATCGCCACACTCCATCTCAACGGTGTCCAAGTCCTCCCTTACAAAGAGGGCTACCCCGCCTCCTCTCCTACCCTTCCTGTCCCGCCTGAAGAGCTTGTACCCCACCATAGCCGCACTCCAGTTATATGAGTCGTCCCACCACGTTTCCGTGATGGCAACGACATCATAGGCCCCTTGCCCTACGACAGCTTCCAGCTCTTCCTTCTTATTCCCCGTGCTGCATGCATTGGTGTAAATGCACTTCAGCTGAGCTGCCGAGCCTTCAGCCCTCTTAGAGGTAACAGAGTTCGTTCCCAATTGCCTGGTAACTGCAGTAGCTCGCTCCAGAGCGCCCGTATCTCCCTTAGCACCCCGAGGTGTGTTCTCCCCCACTTTCCGTATGGTGAGGTACTGGTGGTCCAGACCAGCACACCCTCTCCGAATCACCATTGCCCCACGTCCAGGCTTGTTCCTGTCTAGCCTGGGCTCAACCCCCTCCCCCTTCACATCTAGTTTAAAGCTCGATTTATGAGCTTAGCTAGGTTTTCAGCAAGGGCTTTAGCCCCCCTAGGAGACCCGCGTGAGCCACCCCACGATCAAAGAAACCAAAGCCTCTCTCCTCAAACCAGGCTCGGAGCCAGGCATTAATTGAATTGGTCTTCCTGACTTTCAGCTCCTCTCTATTTAGCCTTGGGATGGAGCAGAACGCTACTTGTGCCCCAGAGCCCTCCACAATTTTCCCAATGGCCCTGAAGTCTTTCTTGATCGTTTTGGTCCTTCTGTTTACTAGATCATCGTTACCGGTTTTGACTACTATCAGAGGATAGTAGTCTGTCTCGTGGACGAGGGAAGGAAGTTTTCTAGCTACCTCCTTCACTGATGTCCCCGGTAAGCAGCAGATCTCTCTGTGGAGAGGGTCCGGTCTGCAAATGGGTCCCTCTGTTCCTTTAAGGAGGGAGTCTCCTACAACAATCACCCTCTTCTTCTTCTTAATGGAGGATGTTTTTATATTTTTCTGGGGATGCTGTGGCCTAGGGAAGGATTCTAGGCTGTGGGAGCCAAAAAGCTGTAGAGAAAGTACTAACTGGTCCGCTACTGCTTGGGGGGGGCGCTGCCCTGGGCCGACGGTTGGGAGGGGGGCACCCACCGCTGCTTATGCCACCGCTTTCTGTAACCCAGGCAGTTTTGGCATTACGGACGGGACTGTTAGCGGATACAATACGAAATGACTCAATTAAACGATGTTGGTAGCAGTTCAAGAATCAAGATGGCTTAAAAAATGTCATTTTACAACAGGTGCAGCTTTTAGGTTTATCAAACACTTTTAAAGACGCTGGATTTTGGAAAGTTGAAACAGGCATGACCTGTACGTGGTGTTTGTAGACAGACTGAAGCGTGCGCTCGACAAACAGATAGACGACGGAGCAGTTCAAGAAGCCTTAATCTTGCAATTAGCAATAAAAAAGCCTAATGATGAAAATAGAAAGACATGGGGTGGTCTGAAAACTCCTACAACAACAGCAGTGATCATTTACCTAGCAAGCACAGCTCGTGGCTGCTGTCCTGACTGTACACAGGGACAGAAAGATGTTTTGTTATAGATGCAAGCTTTACTGGAATAATTCAAGCAAGAGAAATCATATACGGGGAGATGGAGGCTTTGGCTTGACTGACCGGTCCACGATTCTACAAACCAGAAACTACAAAAATCATCAACCTACAAAGGACGACACTCGCAGAGCAAAGAAGAATAATATTTTATCAGACGTGAAATATTTGTTAGACAATCGATGTAAGCTTTATTAGATAATGTATATGCATATTTTAAGTATTGTATGTGCTCGGTACTGTGTGCAGTTTAAATATTAACAGCATCAAAAAATTGTGGATCCAATAGTGATAACCAACACTGTATGAATGTATTTGGCTAGCTTGGAAATGAGTGGTAGATTATGCGTCTCTGTGTGTGTGTTTGAAGCACTTCAAACATTTGTAAGACTTACAGATTAGTTTTGATTACTCTTGGAAATACGTGTCTGGGACCTTTCACTCTCAAAGGTCCACTAAACCAACAAACAGGTAGATTTACCTGGGGGGATCTTTGGAATGGAAGGCTTCAGAAGGAATAATTTTAAAATGCCTAGCAAAACAAAAAAATACCAAAAAACCAATGGAAAAAGCCTTGCAGCTGTGTGTGTGAGTGCCCACCCACCCCCCACAACCCCCCCACGGCCCCTTCAGCTTTGTAGAAGTCCAGAAGACTTAACGGTATTATCGCTTTAGGGGCATGCCAATTTGTGAGAACATTCTGCATTCCAGTGTCCCTTATCAGATCGCCAATTGCTGGGCCCTAGCGCAGACAGCCGTGAAGGATATTAAGCCAAGAAATAGATGAAAATTCAAAAGACTCGTTACAAGTTATTGAGTGGGTATTTTACCACATCAACCTTAAAAACAAAGAAACCAACCAGAATCGCAAGTTTTGAAAGGACTGAAGGCGGACGCTGTTTCACCAGACCTTATGTGGTGGCGATCCCAAGAAACCTCACGAGAAGGGATTTGTTATCACATGTGAAATGTATCATCCATACACCGGCGATGGCCCCTTTTCAATATTGGCCACCGGTCAGCGACGGATGCTCAAGCTGAAGTGGAAAACAGATTTGGGGTAGATCAGTCGCCGCTATCGAAAGAAAAGGTCACAATCTTACAACAGTTAATTTTAGAGCAATTGGACGTGGACGTATTAAAGAATCTGGTAGTCCATAGAATACACCGCTGTTCATGACCGCGAAGAAATCAGGCAAGTGGAGATTGTTATATGACTTGCGAAAGATCAGGGAGATAATGGGAGATATGGGAGCATTAGAGCCAGGACTACAATCGCCGACCGTGACTCCGAGACACTGGGACATTTTGATCATAGACCTCAAAGGTTGTTTTTTTACCATACCTATTTGCCCTTTCAGCGCCAGAAGTGAATAAGCGAGCACCTATGAAAAGATATCAATGGGTAGTATTGCCGCAAGGCGAGAAATCCCACCGACGATTTGTCAACAATAGGTGGCTAAGGCGCTGGAACATTTCCAACAACAGCATCCGCAATTGATAGTCCTTCGTTATATGGATGACAGGTTGATAGTAGAACAAGATCAGCTTGAACAATGTCAAACAGAGCTTGTAAATGACTTAGACCGATTAGGGTTATCCATAGCCTCAGAGAAGGTACAGGCCCGACCGCCATGGAAGTATTGGGGTTGGAAGGTACTGGACCAAACTGTTGTACTACAGAAGTTGACGCTACGGGTTGACATCAAAACACTAAACGATGTGCAAAAGATGTTGCGAAATATCAGTTGGGTGCGATAGACAATCGGATGATAAAACCTTTGTTTAGTTTATTGAAGGGCAATACAGATTTGAACACCCCAAGAAAATTGACAAAAGAGGCAGAAAGGGCATTAGAGCAAATTAAGAGGGCCGTGGAAGAGCGTCAAACACATCCGGTGATGATTGAACAGCCTGTGCATTTACGGTTAATTAACAATAAAGTTCAGTCTGTGGGAATTATAATGCACTAGCTGGAAGACAGAGTAGAAAGTGATAAATGGGGAATTATAGAACTGTTGTTTTTAAAACATCAGATGAATAAAACAATAGTAACCAGACCTGAAGCTTTTGCCGTGCTGCTGATTAGACATAGAGAAAGAGTTTTCGAGTTAAGAGGGTATGAGCCAGACAGCGTTATAATTCCCATGAAAAAAGAATATTTACAATGCTGTTTGCAAAAGAATTTAGCTTTGCAAGTGGCACGAGAAAATTATAAAGGACAATTAAAGACTCATCATCCTAGTAGGAAGTTGACAACCTTATTAGAGAATCAAGTTAGTAAAGAGAAAACAAAGTTAAGTCTGGTGCGGGTGCAAGGCCAGACTTTTTGTCCAGATGGAAGCGGAAGAAAGAGAAAAACGGTAAGTGTAGGGTTGGAGGAAGAAGAATGGAAAAAGGTAACATTTTTGATACAGTCATCTCCGCAAATTGGAGAGCTAAAGGCCATGGTCGAGGCTTTGAATAAGTGGCCCGACCATGTTGCCTTCGGAGGGCGTTGCCTCCGGAGGCGTGGCGACCTGATTCAGGAATGGCACGGTGACCAAACCCAGGTCACTGGGTCCATGAGCTCACAGACACCAATATGGTGGATGGCAAATGGCGTTTATTGATACGTAACACAGCCTTATATAGCCTGGGCTTACGACGTCACTTCCGTCCGCTTACATCATGAACTAATATGCAATTGGCTACCCGGAGGGGGTCCTACCTTTCCGTACATCGTGAAATCTTCCGACCGCCGGGCCTTAGCTACCCACATTTCCCCCCTCCCTATGCTTAACAAAATAGCCAAAAAATTATAAAATACAAAAATCCTAGCAAATATAAAATCTTAACAATATATAATCTTACCAAATTTAAATAAATTAACAAATATAAAAATCTTAACAATTCTCAAATATAACATCAAAAGTCTGAATTTAAAATATAAAGTCTAAAACGTGTAAACAACAGTTTCATAGTAACAAACACTTGGGCCAATGGTAACTTAAATGTAACTGGGTGTAGCGCTAACCCAATACCTTCTTAAAGCAGCTGCTGGTGTTCTACAAACATAATTTTAACTTTCGCTGGCCAGCTCTTAACAAACGACACAAGTTTACTCAATATACAGGGTCTAAAGACCAATACCAATATGATTATTACTATCAGCCCTAAAATCAAAATTACACGAAGGGATGGCAGCCCCTCCCCATAGGGGCTACGTCGCCGTTGTTTGGATCCCGCCGGTGGGGAACTCTCAGGTGCAGACAGGATGCTCGTCGACTTGTCATCCTCTCCTGCCACCAGGGTGTACGGGTTACGAGGGCATCTGATAATTCAGTCCTGTGGACAGAAACTCTGAACAAAAACTGTTAAAGAGTCCCTCAACTGAGGGCAGTTTGCTACAACGTGGCCCGCCTGGCCACATGTGAAACATGCCACCTGGATTGGGGCCAGATGCTCTTCCTTCGCGACATGCTTGATCATGTCTGTGATACTTGACCCCACCGGCAATGACCACAGAATTTCTTTGGTTGTCAAGTTGCACTGCTGACGCAAGCATTCTGCTACGACCGGGCCTTTTGCTTCCGCGGGCAGGCTCGAAGAGTCGACTGCTGCCTGGAGACGGTCAACGAATTGTGTGAAACTCTCACTTTCACTTTGTTTTATCGTGGACCATGGTGATGGCTTGGCGATAACTCTAGAAGCTGTGCAAATGGCTTCTCTGGCCACATGGGTAGTTGCCATGACTTCATGGGCCCGCAGGACCTGAGCTTGCGCCTAAGGGGTGATCATTGTTGGGTCTGTTCCCATAAGCCGCTGCAGGCTGGAGCCGTGCAGTGGGTGATCTGCCCCAGCTACTTGGGCCACCTGCTTTACACAGTTGTCCTCCCATTCTTGTTTGAACACAATCATCCCTGCCCTGTCAAATATTAATCTACAAGCTTGTTTTATATCAAAGGGCAGCATCTCATCTCCACCGAAAACGCTGTCTATGAGGGTGGAGACCACGGCAGAATTAAGTCCTTTATCTGCAATTGCTTTAACAATTGCTTGTATGTCCTTAGGGTTTATTGGTGAGTGGACCCTCTGTCCCCTGTCCGTCACCCGGACCGGGAATGCTAGCGTGGCCGATGGGGCCCAATCGGCACATGCTATCTTTATTTTTCTCCAATCCGTGAGAGGGATTTGTCCCCCTCTCGGCTTTTCTTTAATTCGAGTGGGGATGTGTCGGCTTTTAACTCTATGTACCCCCACTTCCTCCTTCTCTGAGCTCTAGTCGGTTGTGGACCACCCGCCCCGACTAGTGTCTGAGCCGGAGTCAGAACTCGACTGACGGGTCCCTTCCGGGCCCCGATCTCTTTTTGTTGGGCCCCAGCCCTGCCCACCTCCCTTGCAGGCAGGGCCACTCCCTCCCCCTGGCTCGCCCCGCCTGCTGCTCGGGAGCGGACAGACGCTCTGACTGGCTCTCCGCCCCTCGCGCACACCACCCTTCCCTTTCATGTTCTCCTCCCCCTCGCGCTTGCACGCGCTATTCAATTCCAGCGCTTCCTCCCTGTTCCCGCCGCGAGTGTTCTCACCCCGCCTTTCCCTTTCCCGCTCGGCGCCATCTTGGGGCTCATAAGGTGGCGGTCTCCCCAAGATTTCCTCGGGCTCCGCTTTTCCACCGGCGCCCCGGCCTCCTCGGCCAACCCACCCCAGAAGGATTCCGCTTGTTTCTGTCCCTCCATGAGCGGGTCAGGGTTTGGGGATTGAGGGGACGTATCACCCTCTCGCAAACATTTAGATTCTGCATAATCATCACCACGTGGGGGATGTAGAGTCCGCGTGGCCGCCCCGACCCCCAGTTCCGGGGTGGCCAGCAAACAGTCCCTTGCCGCCCTCCAGGTCTCCTGCTTCTGCGTGGCCTCCTGCAAGGCCTGTACGACTTTCCCCCACGACTTAAGGCTTTTCGCACAAACCAAGGACATCACCTCCTCGGCTAACGCTTTGGTGCATTCATCCCGCACCTCGGGGTGGAGAATATCCACCGGCTGGTCAATGACCCCAAGCTCTAAAAGTCTCGCAATGGCGAGAATAAAATCTTTAGGCTTACAATCTGTCTTATATAATTGTGATACGACCTTCACAAGGGCTTCCATCTTCCTTGCGGGTCCGGGAGCGTCCTTCCCACCGGGCTGGTCCAGCCGCACCAGCCGCCGTTCACCCAATTCCAAGCGACTTCCCGATTACCGGAGCTCCTTCCCGGCTCCCGGGTTTCGGCACCACTTGTTGCCTTCGGAGGGCGTTGCCTCCGGAGGCGTGGCGACCTGGTTCAGGAACGGCACAGTGACCAAACCCAGGTCACTCGGTCCATGAGCTCACAGACACCAATGTGGTGGATGGCAAATGGCATTTATTGATACGTAACACAGCCTTATATAGCCTGGGCTTAAAACGTCATTTCTGTCCGCTTACATCATGAACTAATACGCAATTGGCTACCCGGAGGGGGTCCTACCTTTCCGTACATCGCGAGATCTTCCGACCGCCGGGCCTTAGCTACCCACACGACCAACCTTTGAACGTTATCGCTGATTCAATGTATGTAGCAGGAATCGTGCAAAGAATGGAAAGATCAATTCTGAAAGACATTTCAAATCAGCAACTGAGTTATTAAAACAGCTGTTACAGTTGTTGAATCAGCATAGGGAGATGTAGTATGTATGCAAGCATAGGAGTCGCACGAGTTACCCAAGGTTTTGCACAGAAGGAAATGGTAAAGCAGACAAGTTACAGTTATGGCAAGCTGATGTGACTCACATTGCAGAGTTTGGAAGATGAAAATATGTACCTCTTTCTATAGACACATACTCAATGGCAGTCGTGTTGACGGCATTATCTGGGGAAACATCACAGCATGTACAAACACACTTTAGACAAGCTTTTGCCACTTTAGGAATTCTGCAGGTAATCGAGACGGATAATGCAGCAGCATACGTTTCACAGAGTACGCGACCCTTTCTAAGAAAGGGGGGTATATCACAGAAAACAGGAATCCGAAATTCCCACACCGGCCAAGCCGTTACTGAACATACCTATCAAATAGTAACACAATTGTTAGCAAAACAAAAAAGGGGGGAATCGGGAGAGACGCTGCAAACCAAATTGATGAAGGAGCAATAGGTGATGAATATTTTGCAATTAGCAGGAGGTGATCAAATTGTGCCAGTGTAAAAGCATATGCAAACCATGTCATCAAAACCAGACCAAGTACAAGACAATGTGAAAGTGTTATTGAACAACAGAAAAAGGCAAAGGACAGTTCCCTATAAGCTATTAACGTACGGATGAGGTTATGCCTGTGTTTTAACAGATAAAGGACCGCTTTGGGCACCAGCGAGGTGGATCGAGCCTGCATTGCTGCGTGATAACTGTGAAGCCCCAGCTATGATAGCAGTCGACAAGAATGAGAAGGGTGTTAACAGTAGATATGCTCTTAATCCCATGTGTGATAGTTTACGGAGGTCCCTGGGCAATTGATACTCGAAAGAATGCGTGGATAACATTTGCGACCATGACAGGTCAAGATTTATTTTGTCTCTCTTCAGCCACTCCAAGAGATCTGTTTAGAACATGTCTGATCGGATTGCCATTACTGCAAAGAAACTATTCGAGTTTTAAACCTTTCATAAACCATAACTCGACCCTTACAGTACGTAAGACCACAGATGTCAAAAACTTTATACTAAGTTTAAAGTACGGTGGCTTGGAGCCTCAAGAGTTAGGACTGTTACATGCACTGAGAAATAGAAGCTGCATATTTTGTTATGCACAGGAAGCCCCAGGATGTTGGGAAGGATCTTCTAGCCACCAATTTGTTTATGCCGAAAGCAGATGGGATAATGTATCATGATGGTGTAAAGGAGAAAAAGAACCATAGAAAAAACCATACTTGGTACTGGTGAGACTGCTCGTTGAATACTGTGTTCGGTTCTGGGCTCCTGACCACAAGAAGGATGTTGAGGCTCTGGAGCGAGGCCAGAGAAGAACAACGAAGCTGTTGAAGGGGCTGGAGAACAGGCCTTATGAGGAACGGCTGAGAGAGCTGGGGGTGTTTAGCGTGGAGAAGAGGAGGCTGAGGGGAGACCTTATTGCTTTCTACAACTACCTGAAAGGAGGTTGTGGAGAGGAGGGTGCTGGCCTCTTCTCCCAAGGAAAAAGGGACAGGACAGGAGGGAATGGCCTCAAGCCCTGTTGCTAGGAAAGTTACACTTAAAGTAGAATAAAACACTGATCATCGACTAATCAGGAACTAAGACTGAATGTAAAATTTCATGATTCTGTTGATTCTTAACGTATCCTAGCAACAGACCCGAGGTACTTGCTCAAAGGACCTCATGTAACAAATAGGATCCAGGTATGCTTAGGAAAAGTACGTACTAGCTACCCTACCCAAGTAGAACATACACCTGCAGCAGCCAAAAGACCATCATAAATCTTGTGAAGGACAGAAGAATAGGTTTCAGGAGGCAAGAAAGATATACCTGAGCGGTCAAGTGGAGATAAGTGCGGGTCCAGCCAAGAAAAACCGACGAGTTTGCCAAAAGAACAAGATGTAATAAAGACAATGCGAGGAAGACTACTTACTTCATCTGAGGAAGACTACTTACTTCATCAGGACGACCACCAGAGGGGGCTACGCAGGCGCAATAGAGACTGATGTCGCAATAAGGCGATGAAGTAACCTACCTATGCATATGTATTAGATAATGAAGTAACCTGTTGAATATACAATAGATTGCGAAACTTTTAGAGAATAAAAAGCGGACGCAATGTGACGGTCTTTGGAACCAGATCTGGGTGCGTACCCCTGGTTCCCGGGGCCTCGAAATAAAGCACCACATATAACCTCCTAGTGTGGTTATGTGTTTGTCATTCTGCTAACACTGTCAGGGCAGATTTAGGCTGGACATTAGGAAAAAATTTTTCACAGAAAGGGTCATTGGGCACTGGAACAGGCTGCCCAGGGAGGTGCTTGAGTCACCTTCCCTGGAGGGGTTTAAGGCACGGGTGGACGAGGTGCTAAGGGGCACGGTTTAGAGATTAGTGGGAATGATTGGACTCGATGATCCGGTGGGTCTCTTCCAACCTGGTTATTCTATGATTCTAAGTTAATACAACCTATAGTGGGAAGAAATTAGCACCTGTCATCTTCCTGATATGTGGCAAGCGAGCCTGGTCAGGAATACCCTCCAGCCCTAAGGCGGACCCTGAATTCTACGGTGGGTAACCATGTTTGTGCCACCTATGCAACAACTACTGTGGCAGCACAAAAGAAACAAAAGTCAAGCTAGAGGTAGACTCACTTATGATGAAAATTTTAATAATCAGATACAGAACTGGGATCGTACTTCCCAAATTTTAACTGCCATTTTGGCACCACAACTAGGAGTAGCCAAAGCACTGAAGTTGGCTGTTTGTAAAACAGGTGAATTTAACTTCAAGAGTATTGACAACACTTAGAGCAAATGTAGATTCTATAAGACATGCCACGCTTCAGAATCGAGCAATAGATATATTATTAGCACAAGGCCATGGATGTGAGGAGTTAGAAGGAATGTGTTGTATGAATTGGTCAGATCATTCCAAATCCATATATAAAACCATAAAGAAGCTACAAGATATGACAGATCAATTAATGCATGAGCAAGGGTTTTTAGAGAATTGTCAAGCAAGGTTTGGGATAGCAAGATGGGTACAAGAACTGTTGATCAAAGAAGGAATGTTATTCTAAATTGTGTTAATTGCTTTCACAATTAGCAAGTGTGTTACAGTGTATGCAACATCAAGTCAATCTATGTGTCACGTGAATGCTTTACTCTTAAAACAAAAACAGGGAATTGTGGAGACAGAAAGGGAAGGACAACTCAATGCTGTAGGGCATGTTGATATCGAGCAACTCTGACAAGACCTTGAAACAGAGAGCTGGAAAAAGACAGCCTCCTGATAAACAAGAACCAGCTAATAGAAAAACAAGAGCTAATTCAGTGGGAACAAGTACCAACTGAGAGAAAAACAAAGGAAGAGAAACATCAACATATTATTTTTAGTGTAACTTGGTTTTTTTAGCATACACAGTTGTTTAGCCAATAATATGTTAGTAATAGCTTTATGGACGGCTACCTTTATCAAATAATATACTGTAGATAGATATCCTCATGGACAGCCTGTTATGTAACCCAAAAGGGTATATAAAGAAACAGCTAAGAGTCTTGGATCCATCACACTGAAGTCCGTGCCTTAATCCACTCAAAATATTGTGGAAAAGTTTATCTTGGGTACAATCGCAAAACACATACAGGGCAACTGGGCAACCAGGCCCACTCAACATGAGTTTATTAAATACAGTTCCTGCCAAACTAACCTAATGGCATTCTATAACAATGCAACCCACTTGCTGGATAAGGGAAAAGCTATGGATATGATCTACCTGGACTTCAGCAAAGCCTTTCACACAGTATGTCACGGTATCCTACTTGCAAAACTGGCATGGACAAGCATACCCTCAGCCTGGTTAACATCGGGGTCGAAGGCTAAGCATCAGGAGTGGGGGTAAACATACTTGAATCCACTGGGAGACGGGTAACAAAATATGGTCCCAAGGGCATTGAGCTGAATCCAGAGCACTTCAATATCTTCATCAAGAACCTGGATGATGGGGTGGAATCTACCCCTAAAAATTTTATAGATGACATTAAAATAGAATCATAGAATAACCACGTTGGAAGAGACCCACCAGATCATCGAGTCCAACCCTTCCTATCAAACACTAAATTATTCACTTCAGCACCTCATCCACCCATGACTTAAACCCCTCCAGGGAAGGTGATGCAAGTACCTCCCTGGGCAGCCTGTTGAAGTGCCCAATGACCATTTCTGTGAAAAATTTTTTCCTAATGCCCAGCCTAAATCTGCCCTGACAGGGCTTGAGGCCATTCCCTCCTGTCCTGTCCCTTTTCCCTTCGGAGAAGAGGCCAGCACCCTCTTCCCCATCTCCCACTACGTTACCTTCACCGCTCAGCCACAGAACCTCCATCACCTTGGGCTGCCACGGCACGGACGCACTCCACCTGGAATCCACAAGCAGTCAAGGACGGCTGTACCTTCACCGACTCGAGGACACATGAACAACAACTGCTGCTTCACGCAACTCACCGTTGCTCTCTTCATCCAAGCCAGCTCCTCTGCCACTCTACTGCTTTGACCACGGCCCCGTACCTTCAAGCAAAACCAAACCCCATTATCTAGACGCAGAGACCCCGGCCACCTCTTCCCACCGACACCGCAGCAGACCCACCTCGCTATGGCACTCGACCCGCACGCATCTCCATCCGTGCCTCTCGGCGCACAGGTCCGGCCTCTACATCTGAAAAACACAACAGCAAAGACATCACCCTGACGCTCAGCAACGCCCTAAGAAATCCAAGCCTCTCGCTTGCTTTTACTGAGGCCGCCTCTACTGGGCCTTACAGCCAAGCAAAGCCAGTCCACAACCAAACCCAAACAGGAATTGCCGCTCCCTAGACGTACAAACCCCTTCGCCACCCCTCCGGCTGCCTTCTCCCACGCAGTCTTGGTTGTCCCCTCCGTGGCTCCGGAGAGTAGCAGAAACTACCCTCCTCACCCGCCACACCAAGGGCTCCTACTTCTACAAAGTCATGGACGCCCCTAGACTGCAACATCTAGTCTCGTCAAAACCTTAAGCACGCAATCAGGCCACTCTACCTTGCCTGACTCTTATCAATTCCTCTACGCACCAGGCAGAGCAGCTCCAACCAGACACAAAAACACACAGAACGCCAACACACAAGACCAACGTCGGGAACAAAAGAAGACTCACAGCGACAAAGAGGACTCCGGGACCACGCATGCCAATGGGCAAGCCAATGGACAGGGCTCCGAGGGAGAACCTACGGCAGCCCTGGAAAAGCCATGAACCGTGCAGGGTTCCAAAGAGACGTGGCCGCAACTGGCTAGATAAACGGGTAAGAAGCCCCTTTTAAAGGCCTAAAGATGCAGAGGATGCGCGGAACGAGTCCCACAACAGGGATCCAAGAAAATGGAAGAGTAGCTCTTTCGGACGGCGAGGCGGGCTGCAAGGCCGCAGCAAAAGCCCGGCGTGCCTTGACCACAAAAGAGGACATCAAGACCTGCAGAAAATTTCAGACGCAGCACGGTGACAAGACACACTAGACCCCAACAGATACAGGCTGGAACTGCCCTGCCCATGCAGGGTTTGGGCTCAGAAGTACGCCCCTCTGCCTTCACCGGCCCTAAGACCACTCTCCCTGCACAGCCTAGGCTACGTTCAAAACCCCTCCCTGCTAGCCACAACCCGCCTCCCGCTTCCCAGCTCTGCTCCCTCAACTTAGCTTTCAGAGGGCCACGACTCAAGCTGTCCTGGGCCAAAGCAGCTCAAATCACAGCGGCTAACGGAAACAATCCTGCAGTCACGGGTTTCCTCTTCAGCAACTGCAAGAAAAAAACAAAGAGGAAAACACAGAGCCAGCCCTCGGCACCACACCGCTCGCCGCCAACATCTTATACTACGCCCCGTCACCCATCGCAAAACCACACGGGCATTCTGCTCACCTGCCCCTTGCTCGCTCAAACGTCAGAACCGGCAGCTGACACGGCCTGGGGCACCTGCAGTTCCAAGACCAAAATTTGCTTTTGTGACCATGAGAAATCTACACTCCCACGCTCCTCCTCACGACGACCCAGTCTCCCCTCAGGCGCTCACCCTCTTCCAGAGGCTCCCCGAACAACACCTGCCAAAACCAAAACCGCTCAGCTGAGTTCCTACATAGCACTTGGCTCTTAGACACCACCCCGGACAAGCACCTCACCTTCTCACGCCGTTTGTTGACACGAAGCTGGGCCCCTCTGACGCCGCATGCTGAACCTGCAAGAACAGACCTGCTTAGACACAACCCAAATAGACAGGCAGCTCCCAGCGAATCCCATCTCCCGCTACGTTACCTTCACCGCTCGCCCACCGAACCTCCATCACCTTGGGCTGCCACGGCACAGACGCACTCCACCTGGAATCCACAAGCAGTCAAGGACGGCTGTACCTTCACCGACTCGAGGACACATGAACAACAACTGCTGCTTCACGCAACTCACCGTTGCTCTCTTCATCCAAGCCAGCTCCTCTGCCACTCTACTGCTTTGACCACGGCCCCGTACCTTCAAGCAAAACCAAACCCCATTATCTAGACGCAGAGACCCCGGCCACCTCTTCCCACCGACACCGCAGCAGACCCACCTCGCTATGGCACTCGACCCGCACGCATCTCCATCCATGCCTCTCGGCGCACAGGTCCGGCCTCTACATCTGAAAAACACAACAGCAAAGACATCACCCTGACGCTCAGCAACGCCCTAAGAAATCCAAGCCTCTCGCTTGCTTTTACTGAGGCCGCCTCTACTGGGCCTTACAGCCAAGCAAAGCCAGTCCACAACCAAACCCAAACAGGAATTGCCGCTCCCTAGACGTACAAACCCCTTCGCCACCCCTCCGGCTGCCTTCTCCCACGCAGTCTTGGTTGTCCCCTCCGTGGCTCCGGAGAGTAGCAGAAACTACCCTCCTCACCCGCCACACCAAGGGCTCCTACTTCTACAAAGTCATGGACGCCCCTAGACTGCAACATCTAGTCTCGTCAAAACCTTAAGCACGCAATCAGGCCACTCTACCTTGCCTGACTCTTATCAATTCCTCTACGCACCAGGCAGAGCAGCTCCAACCAGACACAAAAACACACAGAACGCCAACACACAAGACCAACGTCGGGAACAAAAGAAGACTCACAGCGACAAAGAGGACTCCGGGACCACGCATGCCAATGGGCAAGCCAATGGACAGGGCTCCGAGGGAGAACCTACGGCAGCCCTGGAAAAGCCATGAACCGTGCAGGGTTCCAAAGAGACGTGGCCGCAACTGGCTAGATAAACGGGTAAGAAGCCCCTTTTAAAGGCCTAAAGATGCAGAGGATGCGCGGAACGAGTCCCACAACAGGGATCCAAGAAAATGGAAGAGTAGCTCTTTCGGACGGCGAGGCGGGCTGCAAGGCCGCAGCAAAAGCCCGGCGTGCCTTGACCACAAAAGAGGACATCAAGACCTGCAGAAAATTTCAGACGCAGCACGGTGACAAGACACACTAGACCCCAACAGATACAGGCTGGAACTGCCCTGCCCATGCAGGGTTTGGGCTCAGAAGTACGCCCCTCTGCCTTCACCGGCCCTAAGACCACTCTCCCTGCACAGCCTAGGCTACGTTCAAAACCCCTCCCTGCTAGCCACAACCCGCCTCCCGCTTCCCAGCTCTGCTCCCTCAACTTAGCTTTCAGAGGGCCACGACTCAAGCTGTCCTGGGCCAAAGCAGCTCAAATCACAGCGGCTAACAGAAACAATCCTGCAGTCACGGGTTTCCTCTTCAGCAACTGCAAGAAAAAAACAAAGAGGAAAACACAGAGCCAGCCCTCGGCACCACACCGCTCGCCGCCAACATCTTATACTACGCCCCGTCACCCATCGCAAAACCACACGGGCATTCTGCTCACCTGCCCCTTGCTCGCTCAAACGTCAGAACCGGCAGCTGACACGGCCTGGGGCACCTGCAGTTCCAAGACCAAAATTTGCTTTTGTGACCATGAGAAATCTACACTCCCACGCTCCTCCTCACGACGACCCAGTCTCCCCTCAGGCGCTCACCCTCTTCCAGAGGCTCCCCGAACAACACCTGCCAAAACCAAAACCGCTCAGCTGAGTTCCTACATAGCACTTGGCTCTTAGACACCACCCCGGACAAGCACCTCACCTTCTCACGCCGTTTGTTGACACGAAGCTGGGCCCCTCTGACGCCGCATGCTGAACCTGCAAGAACAGACCTGCTTAGACACAACCCAAATAGACAGGCAGCTCCCAGCGAATCCCATCTCCCGCTACGTTACCTTCACCGCTCGCCCACCGAACCTCCATCACCTTGGGCTGCCACGGCGAGGACGCGTTCCACCTGGAATCCACAAGCAGTCAAGGACGGCTGTACCTTCACCGACTCGAGGACACATGAACAACAACTGCTGCTTCACGCAACTCACCGTTGCTCTCTTCATCCAAGCCAGCTCCTCTGCCACTCTACTGCTTTGACCACGGCCCCGTACCTTCAAGCAAAACCAAACCCCATTATCTAGACGCAGAGACCCCGGCCACCTCTTCCCACCGACACCGCAGCAGACCCACCTCGCTATGGCACTCGACCCGCACGCATCTCCATCCGTGCCTCTCGGCGCACAGGTCCGGCCTCTACATCTGAAAAACACAACAGCAAAGACATCACCCTGACGCTCAGCAACGCCCTAAGAAATCCAAGCCTCTCGCTTGCTTTTACTGAGGCCGCCTCTACTGGGCCTTACAGCCAAGCAAAGCCAGTCCACAACCAAACCCAAACAGGAATTGCCGCTCCCTAGACGTACAAACCCCTTCGCCACCCCTCCGGCTGCCTTCTCCCACGCAGTCTTGGTTGTCCCCTCCGTGGCTCCGGAGAGTAGCAGAAACTACCCTCCTCACCCGCCACACCAAGGGCTCCTACTTCTACAAAGTCATGGACGCCCCTAGACTGCAACATCTAGTCTCGTCAAAACCTTAAGCACGCAATCAGGCCACTCTACCTTGCCTGACTCTTATCAATTCCTCTACGCACCAGGCAGAGCAGCTCCAACCAGACACAAAAACACACAGAACGCCAACACACAAGACCAACGTCGGGAACAAAAGAAGACTCACAGCGACAAAGAGGACTCCGGGACCACGCATGCCAATGGGCAAGCCAATGGACAGGGCTCCGAGGGAGAACCTACGGCAGCCCTGGAAAAGCCATGAACCGTGCAGGGTTCCAAAGAGACGTGGCCGCAACTGGCTAGATAAACGGGCAAGAAGCCCCTTTTAAAGGCCTAAAGATGCAGAGGATGCGCGGAACGAGTCCCACAACAGGGATCCAAGAAAATGGAAGAGTAGCTCTTTCGGACGGCGAGGCGGGCTGCAAGGCCGCAGCAAAAGCCCGGCGTGCCTTGACCACAAAAGAGGACATCAAGACCTGCAGAAAATTTCAGACGCAGCACGGTGACAAGACACACTAGACCCCAACAGATACAGGCTGGAACTGCCCTGCCCATGCAGGGTTTGGGCTCAGAAGTACGCCCCTCTGCCTTCACCGGCCCTAAGACCACTCTCCCTGCACAGCCTAGGCTACGTTCAAAACCCCTCCCTGCTAGCCACAACCCGCCTCCCGCTTCCCAGCTCTGCTCCCTCAACTTAGCTTTCAGAGGGCCACGACTCAAGCTGTCCTGGGCCAAAGCAGCTCAAATCACAGCGGCTAACGGAAACAATCCTGCAGTCACGGGTTTCCTCTTCAGCAACTGCAAGAAAAAAACAAAGAGGAAAACACAGAGCCAGCCCTCGGCACCACACCGCTCGCCGCCAACATCTTATACTACGCCCCGTCACCCATCGCAAAACCACACGGGCATTCTGCTCACCTGCCCCTTGCTCGCTCAAACGTCAGAACCGGCAGCTGACACGGCCTGGGGCACCTGCAGTTCCAAGACCAAAATTTGCTTTTGTGACCATGAGAAATCTACACTCCCACGCTCCTCCTCACGACGACCCAGTCTCCCCTCAGGCGCTCACCCTCTTCCAGAGGCTCCCCGAACAACACCTGCCAAAACCAAAACCGCTCAGCTGAGTTCCTACATAGCACTTGGCTCTTAGACACCACCCCGGACAAGCACCTCACCTTCTCACGCCGTTTGTTGACACGAAGCTGGGCCCCTCTGACGCCGCATGCTGAACCTGCAAGAACAGACCTGCTTAGACACAACCCAAATAGACAGGCAGCTCCCAGCGAATCCCATCTCCCGCTACGTTACCTTCACCGCTCGCCCACCGAACCTCCATCACCTTGGGCTGCCACGGCGAGGACGCGTTCCACCTGGAATCCACAAGCAGTCAAGGACGGCTGTACCTTCACCGACTCGAGGACACATGAACAACAACTGCTGCTTCACGCAACTCACCGTTGCTCTCTTCATCCAAGCCAGCTCCTCTGCCACTCTACTGCTTTGACCACGGCCCCGTACCTTCAAGCAAAACCAAACCCCATTATCTAGACGCAGAGACCCCGGCCACCTCTTCCCACCGACACCGCAGCAGACCCACCTCGCTATGGCACTCGACCCGCACGCATCTCCATCCGTGCCTCTCGGCGCACAGGTCCGGCCTCTACATCTGAAAAACACAACAGCAAAGACATCACCCTGACGCTCAGCAACGCCCTAAGAAATCCAAGCCTCTCGCTTGCTTTTACTGAGGCCGCCTCTACTGGGCCTTACAGCCAAGCAAAGCCAGTCCACAACCAAACCCAAACAGGAATTGCCGCTCCCTAGACGTACAAACCCCTTCGCCACCCCTCCGGCTGCCTTCTCCCACGCAGTCTTGGTTGTCCCCTCCGTGGCTCCGGAGAGTAGCAGAAACTACCCTCCTCACCCGCCACACCAAGGGCTCCTACTTCTACAAAGTCATGGACGCCCCTAGACTGCAACATCTAGTCTCGTCAAAACCTTAAGCACGCAATCAGGCCACTCTACCTTGCCTGACTCTTATCAATTCCTCTACGCACCAGGCAGAGCAGCTCCAACCAGACACAAAAACACACAGAACGCCAACACACAAGACCAACGTCGGGAACAAAAGAAGACTCACAGCGACAAAGAGGACTCCGGGACCACGCATGCCAATGGGCAAGCCAATGGACAGGGCTCCGAGGGAGAACCTACGGCAGCCCTGGAAAAGCCATGAACCGTGCAGGGTTCCAAAGAGACGTGGCCGCAACTGGCTAGATAAACGGGTAAGAAGCCCCTTTTAAAGGCCTAAAGATGCAGAGGATGCGCGGAACGAGTCCCACAACAGGGATCCAAGAAAATGGAAGAGTAGCTCTTTCGGACGGCGAGGCGGGCTGCAAGGCCGCAGCAAAAGCCCGGCGTGCCTTGACCACAAAAGAGGACATCAAGACCTGCAGAAAATTTCAGACGCAGCACGGTGACAAGACACACTAGACCCCAACAGATACAGGCTGGAACTGCCCTGCCCATGCAGGGTTTGGGCTCAGAAGTACGCCCCTCTGCCTTCACCGGCCCTAAGACCACTCTCCCTGCACAGCCTAGGCTACGTTCAAAACCCCTCCCTGCTAGCCACAACCCGCCTCCCGCTTCCCAGCTCTGCTCCCTCAACTTAGCTTTCAGAGGGCCACGACTCAAGCTGTCCTGGGCCAAAGCAGCTCAAATCACAGCGGCTAACGGAAACAATCCTGCAGTCACGGGTTTCCTCTTCAGCAACTGCAAGAAAAAAACAAAGAGGAAAACACAGAGCCAGCCCTCGGCACCACACCGCTCGCCGCCAACATCTTATACTACGCCCCGGCACCCATCGCAAAACCACACGGGCATTCTGCTCACCTGCCCCTTGCTCGCTCAAACGTCAGAACCGGCAGCTGACACGGCCTGGGGCACCTGCAGTTCCAAGACCAAAATTTGCTTTTGTGACCATGAGAAATCTACACTCCCACGCTCCTCCTCACGACGACCCAGTCTCCCCTCAGGCGCTCACCCTCTTCCAGAGGCTCCCCGAACAACACCTGCCAAAACCAAAACCGCTCAGCTGAGTTCCTACATAGCACTTGGCTCTTAGACACCACCCCGGACAAGCACCTCACCTTCTCACGCCGTTTGTTGACACGAAGCTGGGCCCCTCTGACGCCGCATGCTGAACCTGCAAGAACAGACCTGCTTAGACACAACCCAAATAGACAGGCAGCTCCCAGCGAATCCCATCTCCCGCTACGTTACCTTCACCGCTCGCCCACCGAACCTCCATCACCTTGGGCTGCCACGGCGAGGACGCGTTCCACCTGGAATCCACAAGCAGTCAAGGACGGCTGTACCTTCACCGACTCGAGGACACATGAACAACAACTGCTGCTTCACGCAACTCACCGTTGCTCTCTTCATCCAAGCCAGCTCCTCTGCCACTCTACTGCTTTGTCCACGGCCCCGTACCTTCAAAGCAAAACCAAACCCCATTATCTAGACGCAGAGCCCCCGGCCACATCTTCCCACCGACACCGCAGCAGACCCACCTCGCTATGGCACTCGACCCGCACGCATCTCCATCCGTGCCTCTCGGCGCACAGGTCCGGCCTCTACATCTGAAAAACACAACAGCAAAGACATCACCCTGACGCTCAGCAACGCCCTAAGAAATCCAAGCCTCTCGCTTGCTTTTACTGAGGCCGCCTCTACTGGGCCTTACAGCCAAGCAAAGCCAGTCCACAACCAAACCCAAACAGGAATTGCCGCTCCCTAGACGTACAAACCCCTTCGCCACCCCTCCGGCTGCCTTCTCCCACGCAGTCTTGGTTGTCCCCTCCGTGGCTCCGGAGAGTAGCAGAAACTACCCTCCTCACCCGCCACACCAAGGGCTCCTACTTCTACAAAGTCATGGACGCCCCTAGACTGCAACATCTAGTCTCGTCAAAACCTTAAGCACGCAATCAGGCCACTCTACCTTGCCTGACTCTTATCAATTCCTCTACGCACCAGGCAGAGCAGCTCCAACCAGACACAAAAACACACAGAACGCCAACACACAAGACCAACGTCGGGAACAAAAGAAGACTCACAGCGACAAAGAGGACTCCGGGACCACGCATGCCAATGGGCAAGCCAATGGACAGGGCTCCGAGGGAGAACCTACGGCAGCCCTGGAAAAGCCATGAACCGTGCAGGGTTCCAAAGAGACGTGGCCGCAACTGGCTAGATAAACGGGCAAGAAGCCCCTTTTAAAGGCCTAAAGATGCAGAGGATGCGCGGAACGAGTCCCACAACAGGGATCCAAGAAAATGGAAGAGTAGCTCTTTCGGACGGCGAGGCGGGCTGCAAGGCCGCAGCAAAAGCCCGGCGTGCCTTGACCACAAAAGAGGACATCAAGACCTGCAGAAAATTTCAGACGCAGCACGGTGACAAGACACACTAGACCCCAACAGATACAGGCTGGAACTGCCCTGCCCATGCAGGGTTTGGGCTCAGAAGTACGCCCCTCTGCCTTCACCGGCCCTAAGACCACTCTCCCTGCACAGCCTAGGCTACGTTCAAAACCCCTCCCTGCTAGCCACAACCCGCCTCCCGCTTCCCAGCTCTGCTCCCTCAACTTAGCTTTCAGAGGGCCACGACTCAAGCTGTCCTGGGCCAAAGCAGCTCAAATCACAGCGGCTAACGGAAACAATCCTGCAGTCACGGGTTTCCTCTTCAGCAACTGCAAGAAAAAAACAAAGAGGAAAACACAGAGCCAGCCCTCGGCACCACACCGCTCGCCGCCAACATCTTATACTACGCCCCGTCACCCATCGCAAAACCACACGGGCATTCTGCTCACCTGCCCCTTGCTCGCTCAAACGTCAGAACCGGCAGCTGACACGGCCTGGGGCACCTGCAGTTCCAAGACCAAAATTTGCTTTTGTGACCATGAGAAATCTACACTCCCACGCTCCTCCTCACGATGACCCAGTCTCCCCTCAGGCGCTCACCCTCTTCCAGAGGCTCCCCGAACAACACCTGCCAAAACCAAAACCGCTCAGCTGAGTTCCTACATAGCACTTGGCTCTTAGACACCACCCCGGACAAGCACCTCACCTTCTCACGCCGTTTGTTGACACGAAGCTGGGCCCCTCTGACGCCGCATGCTGAACCTGCAAGAACAGACCTGCTTAGACACAACCCAAATAGACAGGCAGCTCCCAGCGAATCCCATCTCCCGCTACGTTACCTTCACCGCTCGCCCACCGAACCTCCATCACCTTGGGCTGCCACGGCGAGGACGCGTTCCACCTGGAATCCACAAGCAGTCAAGGACGGCTGTACCTTCACCGACTCGAGGACACATGAACAACAACTGCTGCTTCACGCAACTCACCGTTGCTCTCTTCATCCAAGCCAGCTCCTCTGCCACTCTACTGCTTTGACCACGGCCCCGTACCTTCAAGCAAAACCAAACCCCATTATCTAGACGCAGAGACCCCGGCCACCTCTTCCCACCGACACCGCAGCAGACCCACCTCGCTATGGCACTCGACCCGCACGCATCTCCATCCGTGCCTCTCGGCGCACAGGTCCGGCCTCTACATCTGAAAAACACAACAGCAAAGACATCACCCTGACGCTCAGCAACGCCCTAAGAAATCCAAGCCTCTCGCTTGCTTTTACTGAGGCCGCCTCTACTGGGCCTTACAGCCAAGCAAAGCCAGTCCACAACCAAACCCAAACAGGAATTGCCGCTCCCTAGACGTACAAACCCCTTCGCCACCCCTCCGGCTGCCTTCTCCCACGCAGTCTTGGTTGTCCCCTCCGTGGCTCCGGAGAGTAGCAGAAACTACCCTCCTCACCCGCCACACCAAGGGCTCCTACTTCTACAAAGTCATGGACGCCCCTAGACTGCAACATCTAGTCTCGTCAAAACCTTAAGCACGCAATCAGGCCACTCTACCTTGCCTGACTCTTATCAATTCCTCTACGCACCAGGCAGAGCAGCTCCAACCAGACACAAAAACACACAGAACGCCAACACACAAGACCAACGTCGGGAACAAAAGAAGACTCACAGCGACAAAGAGGACTCCGGGACCACGCATGCCAATGGGCAAGCCAATGGACAGGGCTCCGAGGGAGAACCTACGGCAGCCCTGGAAAAGCCATGAACCGTGCAGGGTTCCAAAGAGACGTGGCCGCAACTGGCTAGATAAACGGGTAAGAAGCCCCTTTTAAAGGCCTAAAGATGCAGAGGATGCGCGGAACGAGTCCCACAACAGGGATCCAAGAAAATGGAAGAGTAGCTCTTTCGGACGGCGAGGCGGGCTGCAAGGCCGCAGCAAAAGCCCGGCGTGCCTTGACCACAAAAGAGGACATCAAGACCTGCAGAAAATTTCAGACGCAGCACGGTGACAAGACACACTAGACCCCAACAGATACAGGCTGGAACTGCCCTGCCCATGCAGGGTTTGGGCTCAGAAGTACGCCCCTCTGCCTTCACCGGCCCTAAGACCACTCTCCCTGCACAGCCTAGGCTACGTTCAAAACCCCTCCCTGCTAGCCACAACCCGCCTCCCGCTTCCCAGCTCTGCTCCCTCAACTTAGCTTTCAGAGGGCCACGACTCAAGCTGTCCTGGGCCAAAGCAGCTCAAATCACAGCGGCTAACGGAAACAATCCTGCAGTCACGGGTTTCCTCTTCAGCAACTGCAAGAAAAAAACAAAGAGGAAAACACAGAGCCAGCCCTCGGCACCACACCGCTCGCCGCCAACATCTTATACTACGCCCCGGCACCCATCGCAAAACCACACGGGCATTCTGCTCACCTGCCCCTTGCTCGCTCAAACGTCAGAACCGGCAGCTGACACGGCCTGGGGCACCTGCAGTTCCAAGACCAAAATTTGCTTTTGTGACCATGAGAAATCTACACTCCCACGCTCCTCCTCACGACGACCCAGTCTCCCCTCAGGCGCTCACCCTCTTCCAGAGGCTCCCCGAACAACACCTGCCAAAACCAAAACCGCTCAGCTGAGTTCCTACATAGCACTTGGCTCTTAGACACCACCCCGGACAAGCACCTCACCTTCTCACGCCGTTTGTTGACACGAAGCTGGGCCCCTCTGACGCCGCATGCTGAACCTGCAAGAACAGACCTGCTTAGACACAACCCAAATAGACAGGCAGCTCCCAGCGAATCCCATCTCCCGCTACGTTACCTTCACCGCTCGCCCACCGAACCTCCATCACCTTGGGCTGCCACGGCGAGGACGCGTTCCACCTGGAATCCACAAGCAGTCAAGGACGGCTGTACCTTCACCGACTCGAGGACACATGAACAACAACTGCTGCTTCACGCAACTCACCGTTGCTCTCTTCATCCAAGCCAGCTCCTCTGCCACTCTACTGCTTTGTCCACGGCCCCGTACCTTCAAAGCAAAACCAAACCCCATTATCTAGACGCAGAGCCCCCGGCCACATCTTCCCACCGACACCGCAGCAGACCCACCTCGCTATGGCACTCGACCCGCACGCATCTCCATCCGTGCCTCTCGGCGCACAGGTCCGGCCTCTACATCTGAAAAACACAACAGCAAAGACATCACCCTGACGCTCAGCAACGCCCTAAGAAATCCAAGCCTCTCGCTTGCTTTTGCTGAGGCCGCCTCTACTGGGCCTTACAGCCAAGCAAAGCCAGTCCACAACCAAACCCAAACAGGAATTGCCGCTCCCTAGACGTACAAACCCCTTCGCCACCCCTCCGGCTGCCTTCTCCCACGCAGTCTTGGTTGTCCCCTCCGTGGCTCCGGAGAGTAGCAGAAACTACCCTCCTCACCCGCCACACCAAGGGCTCCTACTTCTACAAAGTCATGGACGCCCCTAGACTGCAACATCTAGTCTCGTCAAAACCTTAAGCACGCAATCAGGCCACTCTACCTTGCCTGACTCTTATCAATTCCTCTACGCACCAGGCAGAGCAGCTCCAACCAGACACAAAAACACACAGAACGCCAACACACAAGACCAACGTCGGGAACAAAAGAAGACTCACAGCGACAAAGAGGACTCCGGGACCACGCATGCCAATGGGCAAGCCAATGGACAGGGCTCCGAGGGAGAACCTACGGCAGCCCTGGAAAAGCCATGAACCGTGCAGGGTTCCAAAGAGACGTGGCCGCAACTGGCTAGATAAACGGGTAAGAAGCCCCTTTTAAAGGCCTAAAGATGCAGAGGATGCGCGGAACGAGTCCCACAACAGGGATCCAAGAAAATGGAAGAGTAGCTCTTTCGGACGGCGAGGCGGGCTGCAAGGCCGCAGCAAAAGCCCGGCGTGCCTTGACCACAAAAGAGGACATCAAGACCTGCAGAAAATTTCAGACGCAGCACGGTGACAAGACACACTAGACCCCAACAGATACAGGCTGGAACTGCCCTGCCCATGCAGGGTTTGGGCTCAGAAGTACGCCCCTCTGCCTTCACCGGCCCTAAGACCACTCTCCCTGCACAGCCTAGGCTACGTTCAAAACCCCTCCCTGCTAGCCACAACCCGCCTCCCGCTTCCCAGCTCTGCTCCCTCAACTTAGCTTTCAGAGGGCCACGACTCAAGCTGTCCTGGGCCAAAGCAGCTCAAATCACAGCGGCTAACGGAAACAATCCTGCAGTCACGGGTTTCCTCTTCAGCAACTGCAAGAAAAAAACAAAGAGGAAAACACAGAGCCAGCCCTCGGCACCACACCGCTCGCCGCCAACATCTTATACTACGCCCCGGCACCCATCGCAAAACCACACGGGCATTCTGCTCACCTGCCCCTTGCTCGCTCAAACGTCAGAACCGGCAGCTGACACGGCCTGGGGCACCTGCAGTTCCAAGACCAAAATTTGCTTTTGTGACCATGAGAAATCTACACTCCCACGCTCCTCCTCACGACGACCCAGTCTCCCCTCAGGCGCTCACCCTCTTCCAGAGGCTCCCCGAACAACACCTGCCAAAACCAAAACCGCTCAGCTGAGTTCCTACATAGCACTTGGCTCTTAGACACCACCCCGGACAAGCACCTCACCTTCTCACGCCGTTTGTTGACACGAAGCTGGGCCCCTCTGACGCCGCATGCTGAACCTGCAAGAACAGACCTGCTTAGACACAACCCAAATAGACAGGCAGCTCCCAGCGAATCCCATCTCCCGCTACGTTACCTTCACCGCTCGCCCACCGAACCTCCATCACCTTGGGCTGCCACGGCGAGGACGCGTTCCACCTGGAATCCACAAGCAGTCAAGGACGGCTGTACCTTCACCGACTCGAGGACACATGAACAACAACTGCTGCTTCACGCAACTCACCGTTGCTCTCTTCATCCAAGCCAGCTCCTCTGCCACTCTACTGCTTTGTCCACGGCCCCGTACCTTCAAAGCAAAACCAAAACCCATTATCTAGACGCAGAGCCCCCGGCCACATCTTCCCACCGACACCGCAGCAGACCCACCTCGCTATGGCACTCGACCCGCACGCATCTCCATCCGTGCCTCTCGGCGCACAGGTCCGGCCTCTACATCTGAAAAACACAACAGCAAAGACATCACCCTGACGCTCAGCAACGCCCTAAGAAATCCAAGCCTCTCGCTTGCTTTTACTGAGGCCGCCTCTACTGCGTCTTACAGCCAAGCAAAGCTAGTCCACAACCAAACCCAAACAGGAATTGCCGCTCCCTTGACGTACAAACCCCTTCGACACCCTCCTCACCCGCCACACCAAGGGCTCCTACTTCTACAAAGTCATGGACGCCCCTAGACTGCAACATCTAGTCTCGTCAAAACCTTAAGCACGCAATCAGGCCACTCTACCTCGGCTGACTCTTATCAATTCCTCTACGCACCAGGCAGAGCAGCTCCAACCAGACACAAAAACACACAGAACACCAACACACAAGACCAACGTCGGGAACAAAAGAAGACTCACAGCGACAAAGAGGACTCCGGGACCACGCATGCCAATGGGCAAGCCAATGGACAGGGCTCCGAGGGAGAACCTACGGCAGCCCTGGAAAAGCCATGAACCGTGCAGGGTTCCAAAGAGATGTGGCCGCAACTGGCTAGATAAACGGGTAAGAAGCCCCTTTTAAAGGCCTAAAGATGCAGAGGATGCGCGGAACGAGTCCCACAACAGGGATCCAAGAAAATGGAAGAGTAGCTCTTTCGGACGGCGAGGCGGGCTGCAAGGCCGCAGCAAAAGCCCGGCGTGCCTTGACCACAAAAGAGGACATCAAGACCTGCAGAAAATTTTAGACGCAGCACGGTGACAAGACACACTAGACCCCAACAGATACAGGCTGGAACTGCCCTGCCCATGCAGGGTTTGGGCTCAGAAGTACGCCCCTCTGCCTTCACCGGCCCTAAGACCACTCTCCCTGCACAGCCTAGGCTACGTTCAAAACCCCTCCCTGCTAGCCCCAACCCGCCTCCCGCTTCCCAGCTCTGCTCCCTCAACTTAGCTTTCAGAGGGCCACGACTCAAGCTTTCCTGGGCCAAAGCAGCTCAAATCACAGCGGTTAACGGAAACAATCCTGCAGTCACGGGTTTCCTCTTCAGCATCTGCAAGAAAAAACAAAGAGGAAAACACAGAGCCAGCCCTCGGCACCACACCGCTCGCCGCCAACATCTTGTACTACGCCCCGTCACCCATCGCAAAACCACACGGGCATTCTGCTCACCTGCCCCTTGCTCGCTCAAACGTCAGAACCGGCAGCTGACACGGCCTGGGGCACCTGCAGTTCCAAGACCAAAATTTGCTTTTGTGACCATGAGAAATCTACACTCCCACGCTCCTCCTCACGACGACCCAGTCTCCCCTCAGGCGCTCACCCTCTTCCAGAGGCTCCCCGAACAGCACCTGCCAAAACCAAAACCGCTCAGCTGAGTTCCTACATAGCACCTGGCTCTTAGACACCACCTCGGACAAGCACCTCACCTTCTCACGCCGTTTGTTGACACGAAGCTGGAACCCTCTCAAGCCGCATGCTGAACCTGCAAGAACAGACCTGCTTAGACACAACCCAAATAGACAGGCAGCTCCCAGCGAATCCCATCTCCCGCTACGTTACCTTCACCGCTCGCCCACCGAACCTCCATCACCTTGGGCTGCCACGGCACGGACGCACTCCACCTGGAATCCACAAGCAGTCAAGGACGGCTGTACCTTCACCGACTCGAGGACACATGAACAACAACTGCTGCTTCACGCAACTCACCGTTGCTCTCTTCATCCAAGCCAGCTCCTCTGCCACTCTACTGCTTTGACCACGGCCCCGTACCTTCAAGCAAAACCAAACCCCATTATCTAGACGCAGAGACCCCGGCCACCTCTTCCCACCGACACCGCAGCAGACCCACCTCGCTATGGCACTCGACCCGCACGCATCTCCATCCGTGCCTCTCGGCGCACAGGTCCGGCCTCTACATCTGAAAAACACAACAGCAAAGACATCACCCTGACGCTCAGCAACGCCCTAAGAAATCCAAGCCTCTCGCTTGCTTTTACTGAGGCCGCCTCTACTGGGCCTTACAGCCAAGCAAAGCCAGTCCACAACCAAACCCAAACAGGAATTGCCGCTCCCTAGACGTACAAACCCCTTCGCCACCCCTCCGGCTGCCTTCTCCCACGCAGTCTTGGTTGTCCCCTCCGTGGCTCCGGAGAGTAGCAGAAACTACCCTCCTCACCCGCCACACCAAGGGCTCCTACTTCTACAAAGTCATGGACGCCCCTAGACTGCAACATCTAGTCTCGTCAAAACCTTAAGCACGCAATCAGGCCACTCTACCTTGCCTGACTCTTATCAATTCCTCTACGCACCAGGCAGAGCAGCTCCAACCAGACACAAAAACACACAGAACGCCAACACACAAGACCAACGTCGGGAACAAAAGAAGACTCACAGCGACAAAGAGGACTCCGGGACCACGCATGCCAATGGGCAAGCCAATGGACAGGGCTCCGAGGGAGAACCTACGGCAGCCCTGGAAAAGCCATGAACCGTGCAGGGTTCCAAAGAGACGTGGCCGCAACTGGCTAGATAAACGGGTAAGAAGCCCCTTTTAAAGGCCTAAAGATGCAGAGGATGCGCGGAACGAGTCCCACAACAGGGATCCAAGAAAATGGAAGAGTAGCTCTTTCGGACGGCGAGGCGGGCTGCAAGGCCGCAGCAAAAGCCCGGCGTGCCTTGACCACAAAAGAGGACATCAAGACCTGCAGAAAATTTCAGACGCAGCACGGTGACAAGACACACTAGACCCCAACAGATACAGGCTGGAACTGCCCTGCCCATGCAGGGTTTGGGCTCAGAAGTACGCCCCTCTGCCTTCACCGGCCTTAAGACCACTCTCCCTGCACAGCCTAGGCTACCTTCAAACCCCCTCCCTGCTAGCCACAACCCGCCTCCCGCTTCCCAGCTCTGCTCCCTCAACTTAGCTTTCAGAGGGCCACGACTCAAGCTGTCCTGGGCCAAAGCAGCTCAAATCACAGCGGCTAACGGAAACAATCCTGCAGTCACGGGTTTCCTCTTCAGCAACTGCAAGAAAAAAACAAAGAGGAAAACACAGAGCCAGCCCTCGGCACCACACCGCTCGCCGCCAACATCTTGTACTACGCCCCGTCACCCATCGCAAAACCACACGGGCATTCTGCTCACCTGCCCCTTGCTCGCTCAAACGTCAAAACCGGCAGCTGACACGGCCTGGGGCACCTGCAGTTCCAAGACCAAAATTTGCTTTTGTGACCATGAGAAATCTACACTCCCACGCTCCTCCTCACGACGACCCAGTCTCCCCTCAGGCGCTCACCCTCTTCCAGAGGCTCCCCGAACAACACCTGCCAAAACCAAAACCGCTCAGCTGAGTTCCTACATAGCACTTGGCTCTTAGACACCACCCCGGACAAGCACCTCACCTTCTCACGCCGTTTGTTGACACGAAGCTGGGCCCCTCTGACGCCGCATGCTGAACCTGCAAGAACAGACCTGCTTAGACACAACCCAAATAGACAGGCAGCTCCCAGCGAATCCCATCTCCCGCTACGTTACCTTCACCGCTCGCCCACCGAACCTCCATCACCTTGGGCTGCCACGGCACGGACGCCCTCCACCTGGAATCCACAAGCAGTCAAGGACGGCTGTACCTTCACCGACTCGAGGACACATGAACAACAACTGCTGCTTCACGCAACTCACCGTTGCTCTCTTCATCCAAGCCAGCTCCTCTGCCACTCTACTGCTTTGACCACGGCCCCGTACCTTCAAAGCAAAACCAAAACCCATTATCTAGACGCAGAGCCCCCGGCCACATCTTCCCACCGACACCGCAGCAGACCCACCTCGCTATGGCACTCGACCCGCACGCATCTCCATCCGTGCCTCTCGGCGCACAGGTCCGGCCTCTACATCTGAAAAACACAACAGCAAAGACATCACCCTGACGCTCAGCAACGCCCTAAGAAATCCAAGCCTCTCGCTTGCTTTTACTGAGGCCGCCTCTACTGCGTCTTACAGCCAAGCAAAGCTAGTCCACAACCAAACCCAAACAGGAATTGCCGCTCCCTTGACGTACAAACCCCTTCGACACCCTCCTCACCCGCCACACCAAGGGCTCCTACTTCTACAAAGTCATGGACGCCCCTAGACTGCAACATCTAGTCTCGTCAAAACCTTAAGCACGCAATCAGGCCACTCTACCTCGGCTGACTCTTATCAATTCCTCTACGCACCAGGCAGAGCAGCTCCAACCAGACACAAAAACACACAGAACACCAACACACAAGACCAACGTCGGGAACAAAAGAAGACTCACAGCGACAAAGAGGACTCCGGGACCACGCATGCCAATGGGCAAGCCAATGGACAGGGCTCCGAGGGAGAACCTACGGCAGCCCTGGAAAAGCCATGAACCGTGCAGGGTTCCAAAGAGACGTGGCCGCAACTGGCTAGATAAACGGGTAAGAAGCCCCTTTTAAAGGCCTAAAGATGCAGAGGATGCGCGGAACGAGTCCCACAACAGGGATCCAAGAAAATGGAAGAGTAGCTCTTTCGGACGGCGAGGCGGGCTGCAAGGCCGCAGCAAAAGCCCGGCGTGCCTTGACCACAAAAGAGGACATCAAGACCTGCAGAAAATTTTAGACGCAGCACGGTGACAAGACACACTAGACCCCAACAGATACAGGCTGGAACTGCCCTGCCCATGCAGGGTTTGGGCTCAGAAGTACGCCCCTCTGCCTTCACCGGCCCTAAGACCACTCTCCCTGCACAGCCTAGGCTACGTTCAAAACCCCTCCCTGCTAGCCCCAACCCGCCTCCCGCTTCCCAGCTCTGCTCCCTCAACTTAGCTTTCAGAGGGCCACGACTCAAGCTTTCCTGGGCCAAAGCAGCTCAAATCACAGCGGTTAATGGAAATAATCCTGCAGTCACGGGTTTCCTCTTCAGCATCTGCAAGAAAAAACAAAGAGGAAAACACAGAGCCAGCCCTCGGCACCACACCGCTCGCCGCCAACATCTTGTACTACGCCCCGTCACCCATCGCAAAACCACACGGGCATTCTGCTCACCTGCCCCTTGCTCGCTCAAACGTCAGAACCGGCAGCTGACACGGCCTGGGGCACCTGCAGTTCCAAGACCAAAATTTGCTTTTGTGACCATGAGAAATCTACACTCCCACGCTCCTCCTCACGACGACCCAGTCTCCCCTCAGGCGCTCACCCTCTTCCAGAGGCTCCCCGAACAGCACCTGCCAAAACCAAAACCGCTCAGCTGAGTTCCTACATAGCACCTGGCTCTTAGACACCACCTCGGACAAGCACCTCACCTTCTCACGCCGTTTGTTGACACGAAGCTGGAACCCTCTCAAGCCGCATGCTGAACCTGCAAGAACAGACCTGCTTAGACACAACCCAAATAGACAGGCAGCTCCCAGCGAATCCCATCTCCCGCTACGTTACCTTCACCGCTCGCCCACCGAACCTCCATCACCTTGGGCTGCCACGGCACGGACGCACTCCACCTGGAATCCACAAGCAGTCAAGGACGGCTGTACCTTCACCGACTCGAGGACACATGAACAACAACTGCTGCTTCACGCAACTCACCGTTGCTCTCTTCATCCAAGCCAGCTCCTCTGCCACTCTACTGCTTTGACCACGGCCCCGTACCTTCAAGCAAAACCAAACCCCATTATCTAGACGCAGAGACCCCGGCCACCTCTTCCCACCGACACCGCAGCAGACCCACCTCGCTATGGCACTCGACCCGCACGCATCTCCATCCGTGCCTCTCGGCGCACAGGTCCGGCCTCTACATCTGAAAAACACAACAGCAAAGACATCACCCTGACGCTCAGCAACGCCCTAAGAAATCCAAGCCTCTCGCTTGCTTTTACTGAGGCCGCCTCTACTGGGCCTTACAGCCAAGCAAAGCCAGTCCACAACCAAACCCAAACAGGAATTGCCGCTCCCTAGACGTACAAACCCCTTCGCCACCCCTCCGGCTGCCTTCTCCCACGCAGTCTTGGTTGTCCCCTCCGTGGCTCCGGAGAGTAGCAGAAACTACCCTCCTCACCCGCCACACCAAGGGCTCCTACTTCTACAAAGTCATGGACGCCCCTAGACTGCAACATCTAGTCTCGTCAAAACCTTAAGCACGCAATCAGGCCACTCTACCTTGCCTGACTCTTATCAATTCCTCTACGCACCAGGCAGAGCAGCTCCAACCAGACACAAAAACACACAGAACGCCAACACACAAGACCAACGTCGGGAACAAAAGAAGACTCACAGCGACAAAGAGGACTCCGGGACCACGCATGCCAATGGGCAAGCCAATGGACAGGGCTCCGAGGGAGAACCTACGGCAGCCCTGGAAAAGCCATGAACCGTGCAGGGTTCCAAAGAGACGTGGCCGCAACTGGCTAGATAAACGGGTAAGAAGCCCCTTTTAAAGGCCTAAAGATGCAGAGGATGCGCGGAACGAGTCCCACAACAGGGATCCAAGAAAATGGAAGAGTAGCTCTTTCGGACGGCGAGGCGGGCTGCAAGGCCGCAGCAAAAGCCCGGCGTGCCTTGACCACAAAAGAGGACATCAAGACCTGCAGAAAATTTCAGACGCAGCACGGTGACAAGACACACTAGACCCCAACAGATACAGGCTGGAACTGCCCTGCCCATGCAGGGTTTGGGCTCAGAAGTACGCCCCTCTGCCTTCACCGGCCTTAAGACCACTCTCCCTGCACAGCCTAGGCTACCTTCAAACCCCCTCCCTGCTAGCCACAACCCGCCTCCCGCTTCCCAGCTCTGCTCCCTCAACTTAGCTTTCAGAGGGCCACGACTCAAGCTGTCCTGGGCCAAAGCAGCTCAAATCACAGCGGCTAACGGAAACAATCCTGCAGTCACGGGTTTCCTCTTCAGCAACTGCAAGAAAAAAACAAAGAGGAAAACACAGAGCCAGCCCTCGGCACCACACCGCTCGCCGCCAACATCTTATACTACGCCCCGTCACCCATCGCAAAACCACACGGGCATTCTGCTCACCTGCCCCTTGCTCGCTCAAACGTCAGAACCGGCAGCTGACACGGCCTGGGGCACCTGCAGTTCCAAGACCAAAATTTGCTTTTGTGACCATGAGAAATCTACACTCCCACGCTCCTCCTCACGACGACCCAGTCTCCCCTCAGGCGCTCACCCTCTTCCAGAGGCTCCCCGAACAACACCTGCCAAAACCAAAACCGCTCAGCTGAGTTCCTACATAGCACTTGGCTCTTAGACACCACCCCGGACAAGCACCTCACCTTCTCACGCCGTTTGTTGACACGAAGCTGGGCCCCTCTGACGCCGCATGCTGAACCTGCAAGAACAGACCTGCTTAGACACAACCCAAATAGACAGGCAGCTCCCAGCGAATCCCATCTCCCGCTACGTTACCTTCACCGCTCGCCCACCGAACCTCCATCACCTTGGGCTGCCACGGCACGGACGCCCTCCACCTGGAATCCACAAGCAGTCAAGGACGGCTGTACCTTCACCGACTCGAGGACACATGAACAACAACTGCTGCTTCACGCAACTCACCGTTGCTCTCTTCATCCAAGCCAGCTCCTCTGCCACTCTACTGCTTTGACCACGGCCCCGTACCTTCAAAGCAAAACCAAAACCCATTATCTAGACGCAGAGCCCCCGGCCACATCTTCCCACCGACACCGCAGCAGACCCACCTCGCTATGGCACTCGACCCGCACGCATCTCCATCCGTGCCTCTCGGCGCACAGGTCCGGCCTCTACATCTGAAAAACACAACAGCAAAGACATCACCCTGACGCTCAGCAACGCCCTAAGAAATCCAAGCCTCTCGCTTGCTTTTACTGAGGCCGCCTCTACTGCGTCTTACAGCCAAGCAAAGCTAGTCCACAACCAAACCCAAACAGGAATTGCCGCTCCCTTGACGTACAAACCCCTTCGACACCCTCCTCACCCGCCACACCAAGGGCTCCTACTTCTACAAAGTCATGGACGCCCCTAGACTGCAACATCTAGTCTCGTCAAAACCTTAAGCACGCAATCAGGCCACTCTACCTCGGCTGACTCTTATCAATTCCTCTACGCACCAGGCAGAGCAGCTCCAACCAGACACAAAAACACACAGAACACCAACACACAAGACCAACGTCGGGAACAAAAGAAGACTCACAGCGACAAAGAGGACTCCGGGACCACGCATGCCAATGGGCAAGCCAATGGACAGGGCTCCGAGGGAGAACCTACGGCAGCCCTGGAAAAGCCATGAACCGTGCAGGGTTCCAAAGAGATGTGGCCGCAACTGGCTAGATAAACGGGTAAGAAGCCCCTTTTAAAGGCCTAAAGATGCAGAGGATGCGCGGAACGAGTCCCACAACAGGGATCCAAGAAAATGGAAGAGTAGCTCTTTCGGACGGCGAGGCGGGCTGCAAGGCCGCAGCAAAAGCCCGGCGTGCCTTGACCACAAAAGAGGACATCAAGACCTGCAGAAAATTTTAGACGCAGCACGGTGACAAGACACACTAGACCCCAACAGATACAGGCTGGAACTGCCCTGCCCATGCAGGGTTTGGGCTCAGAAGTACGCCCCTCTGCCTTCACCGGCCCTAAGACCACTCTCCCTGCACAGCCTAGGCTACCTTCAAAACCCCTCCCTGCTAGCCCCAACCCGCCTCCCGCTTCCCAGCTCTGCTCCCTCAACTTAGCTTTCAGAGGGCCACGACTCAAGCTTTCCTGGGCCAAAGCAGCTCAAATCACAGCGGTTAATGGAAATAATCCTGCAGTCACGGGTTTCCTCTTCAGCATCTGCAAGAAAAAACAAAGAGGAAAACACAGAGCCAGCCCTCGGCACCACACCGCTCGCCGCCAACATCTTGTACTACGCCCCGTCACCCATCGCAAAACCACACGGGCATTCTGCTCACCTGCCCCTTGCTCGCTCAAACGTCAGAACCGGCAGCTGACACGGCCTGGGGCACCTGCAGTTCCAAGACCAAAATTTGCTTTTGTGACCATGAGAAATCTACACTCCCACGCTCCTCCATACGACGACCCAGTCTCCCCTCAGGCGCTCACCCTCTTCCAGAGGCTCCCCGAACAGCACCTGCCAAAACCAAAACCGCTCAGCTGAGTTCCTACATAGCACCTGGCTCTTAGACACCACCTCGGACAAGCACCTCACCTTCTCACGCCGTTTGTTGACACGAAGCTGGAACCCTCTCAAGCCGCATGCTGAACCTGCAAGAACAGACCTGCTTAGACACAACCCAAATAGACAGGCAGCTCCCAGCGAATCCCATCTCCCGCTACGTTACCTTCACCGCTCGCCCACCGAACCTCCATCACCTTGGGCTGCCACGGCACGGACACACTCCACCTGGAATCCACAAGCAGTCAAGGACGGCTGTACCTTCACCGACTCGAGGACACATGAACAACAACTGCTGCTTCACGCAACTCACCGTTGCTCTCTTCATCCAAGCCAGCTCCTCTGCCACTCTACTGCTTTGACCACGGCCCCGTACCTTCAAGCAAAACCAAACCCCATTATCTAGACGCAGAGCCCCCGGCCACCTCTTCCCACCGACACCGCAGCAGACCCACCTCGCTATGGCACTCGACCCGCACGCATCTCCATCCGTGCCTCTCGGCGCACAGGTCCGGCCTCTACATCTGAAAAACACAACAGCAAAGACATCACCCTGACGCTCAGCAACGCCCTAAGAAATCCAAGCCTCTCGCTTGCTTTTACTGAGGCCGCCTCTACTGGGCCTTACAGCCAAGCAAAGCCAGTCCACAACCAAACCCAAACAGGAATTGCCGCTCCCTAGACGTACAAACCCCTTCGCCACCCCTCCGGCTGCCTTCTCCCACGCAGTCTTGGTTGTCCCCTCCGTGGCTCCGGAGAGTAGCAGAAACTACCCTCCTCACCCGCCACACCAAGGGCTCCTACTTCTACAAAGTCATGGACGCCCCTAGACTGCAACATCTAGTCTCGTCAAAACCTTAAGCACGCAATCAGGCCACTCTACCTTGCCTGACTCTTATCAATTCCTCTACGCACCAGGCAGAGCAGCTCCAACCAGACACAAAAACACACAGAACGCCAACACACAAGACCAACGTCGGGAACAAAAGAAGACTCACAGCGACAAAGAGGACTCCGGGACCACGCATGCCAATGGGCAAGCCAATGGACAGGGCTCCGAGGGAGAACCTACGGCAGCCCTGGAAAAGCCATGAACCGTGCAGGGTTCCAAAGAGACGTGGCCGCAACTGGCTAGATAAACGGGTAAGAAGCCCCTTTTAAAGGCCTAAAGATGCAGAGGATGCGCGGAACGAGTCCCACAACAGGGATCCAAGAAAATGGAAGAGTAGCTCTTTCGGACGGCGAGGCGGGCTGCAAGGCCGCAGCAAAAGCCCGGCGTGCCTTGACCACAAAAGAGGACATCAAGACCTGCAGAAAATTTCAGACGCAGCACGGTGACAAGACACACTAGACCCCAACAGATACAGGCTGGAACTGCCCTGCCCATGCAGGGTTTGGGCTCAGAAGTACGCCCCTCTGCCTTCACCGGCCCTAAGACCACTCTCCCTGCACAGCCTAGGCTACGTTCAAAACCCCTCCCTGCTAGCCACAACCCGCCTCCCGCTTCCCAGCTCTGCTCCCTCAACTTAGCTTTCAGAGGGCCACGACTCAAGCTGTCCTGGGCCAAAGCAGCTCAAATCACAGCGGCTAACGGAAACAATCCTGCAGTCACGGGTTTCCTCTTCAGCAACTGCAAGAAAAAAACAAAGAGGAAAACACAGAGCCAGCCCTCGGCACCACACCGCTCGCCGCCAACATCTTGTACTACGCCCCGTCACCCATCGCAAAACCACACGGGCATTCTGCTCACCTGCCCCTTGCTCGCTCAAACGTCAGAACCGGCAGCTGACACGGCCTGGGGCACCTGCAGTTCCAAGACCAAAATTGGCTTTTGTGAACATGAGAAATCTACACTCCCACGCTCCTCCTCACGACGACCCAGTCTCCCCTCAGGCGCTCACCCTCTTCCAGAGGCTCCCCGAACAACACCTGCCAAAACCAAAACCGCTCAGCTGAGTTCCTACATAGCACTTGGCTCTTAGACACCACCCTGGACAAGCACCTCACCTTCTCACGCCGTTTGTTGACACGAAGCTGGGCCCCTCTGACGCCGCATGCTGAACCTGCAAGAACAGACCTGCTTAGACACAACCCAAATAGACAGGCAGCTCCCAGCGAATCCCATCTCCCGCTACGTTACCTTCACCGCTCGCCCACCGAACCTCCATCACCTTGGGCTGCCACGGCGAGGACGCGTTCCACCTGGAATCCACAAGCAGTCAAGGACGGCTGTACCTTCACCGACTCGAGGACACATGAACAACAACTGCTGCTTCACGCAACTCACCGTTGCTCTCTTCATCCAAGCCAGCTCCTCTGCCACTCTACTGCTTTGTCCACGGCCCCGTACCTTCAAAGCAAAACCAAACCCCATTATCTAGACGCAGAGCCCCCGGCCACATCTTCCCACCGACACCGCAGCAGACCCACCTCGCTATGGCACTCGACCCGCACGCATCTCCATCCGTGCCTCTCGGCGCACAGGTCCGGCCTCTACATCTGAAAAACACAACAGCAAAGACATCACCCTGACGCTCAGCAACGCCCTAAGAAATCCAAGCCTCTCGCTTGCTTTTACTGAGGCCGCCTCTACTGCGTCTTACAGCCAAGCAAAGCTAGTCCACAACCAAACCCAAACAGGAATTGCCGCTCCCTTAACGTACAAACCCCTTCGACACCCTCCTCACCCGCCACACCAAGGGCTCCTACTTCTACAAAGTCATGGACGCCCCTAGACTGCAACATCTAGTCTCGTCAAAACCTTAAGCATGTAATCAGGCCACTCTACCTTGCCTGACTCTTATCAATTCCACTATGCACCAGGCAGAGCAGCTCCAACCAGACACAAATACACACAGAACACCAACACACAAGACCAACGTCGGGAACAAAAGAAGACTCACAGCGACAAAGAGGACTCCGGGACCACGCATGCCAATGGGCAAGCCAATGGACAGGGCTCCGAGGGAGAACCTACGGCAGCCCTGGAAAAGCCATGAACCGTGCAGGGTTCCAAAGAGACATGGCCACAACTGGCTAGATGAACGGGCAAGAAGCCCCTTTTAAAGGCCTAAAGATGCAGAGGATGCGCGGAACGAGTCCCACAACAGGGATCCAAGAAAATGGAAGAGTAGCTCTTTCGGACGGCGAGGCGGGCTGCAAGGCCGCAGCAAAAGCCCGGCGTGCCTTGACCACAAAAGAGGACATCAAGACCTGCAGAAAATTTCAGACGCGGCACGGTGACAAGACACACTAGACCCCAACAGATACAGGCTGGAACTGCCCTGCCCATGTAGGGTTTGGGCTCAGAAGTACGCCCCTCTGCCTTCACCGGCCTTAAGACCACTCTCCCTGCACAGCCTAGGCTACCTTCAAAACCCCTCCCTGCTAGCCCCAACCCGCCTCCCGCTTCCCAGCTCTGCTCCCTCAACTTAGCTTTCAGAGGGCCACGACTCAAGCTGTCCTGGGCCAAAGCAGCTCAAATCACAGCGGTTAACGGAAACAATCCTGCAGTCACTGGGTTCCTCTTCAGCATCTGCAAGAAAAAACAAAGAGGAAAACACAGAGCCAGCCCTCGGCACCACACCGCTCGCCGCCAACATCTTGTACTACGCCCCGTCACCCATCGCAAAACCACACGGGCATTCTGCTCACCTGCCCCTTGCTCGCTCAAACGTCAAAACCGGCAGCTGACACGGCCTGGGGCACCTGCAGTTCCAAGACCAAAATTTGCTTTTCTGACCATGAGAAATCTACACTCCCACGCTCCTCCTCACAACGACCAAGTCACCCCTCAGGCGCTCACCCTCTTCCAGAGGCTCCCCGAACAGCACCTGCCAAAACCAAAACCGCTCAGCTGAGTTCCTACATAGCACCTGGCTCTTAGACACCACCTCGGACAAGCACCTCACCTTCTCACGCCGTTTGCTGACACGAAGCTGGGCCCCTCTGACGCCACATGCTGAACCCGCAAGAACAGACCTGCTTAGACACAACCCAAATAGACAGGCAGCTCCCAGCGAATCCCATCTCCCGCTACGTTACCTTCACCGCTCGCCCACCGAACCTCCATCACCTTGGGCTGCCACGGCACGGACGCCCTCCACCTGGAATCCACAAGCAGTCAAGGACGGCTGTACCTTCACCGACTCGAGGACACATGAACAACAACTGCTGCTTCACGCAACTCACCGTTGCTCTCTTCATCCAAGCCAGCTCCTCTGCCACTCTACTGCTTTGACCACGGCCCCGTACCTTCAAAGCAAAACCAAAACCCATTATCTAGACGCAGAGCCCCCGGCCACATCTTCCCACCGACACCGCAGCAGACCCACCTCGCTATGGCACTCGACCCGCACGCATCTCCATCCGTGCCTCTCGGCGCACAGGTCCGGCCTCTACATCTGAAAAACACAACAGCAAAGACATCACCCTGACGCTCAGCAACGCCCTAAGAAATCCAAGCCTCTCGCTTGCTTTTACTGAGGCCGCCTCTACTGCGTCTTACAGCCAAGCAAAGCTAGTCCACAACCAAACCCAAACAGGAATTGCCGCTCCCTTAACGTACAAACCCCTTCGACACCCTCCTCACCCGCCACACCAAGGGCTCCTACTTCTACAAAGTCATGGACGCCCCTAGACTGCAACATCTAGTCTCGTCAAAACCTTAAGCACGTAATCAGGCCACTCTACCTTGCCTGACTCTTATCAATTCCTCTATGCACCAGGCAGAGCAGCTCCAACCAGACACAAATACACACAGAACACCAACACACAAGACCAACGTCGGGAACAAAAGAAGACTCACAGCGACAAAGAGGACTCCGGGACCACGCATGCCAATGGGCAAGCCAATGGACAGGGCTCCGAGGGAGAACCTACGGCAGCCCTGGAAAAGCCATGAACCGTGCAGGGTTCCAAAGAGACATGGCCACAACTGGCTAGATGAACGGGCAAGAAGCCCCTTTTAAAGGCCTAAAGATGCAGAGGATGCGCGGAACGAGTCCCACAACAGGGATCCAAGAAAATGGAAGAGTAGCTCTTTCGGACGGCGAGGCGGGCTGCAAGGCCGCAGCAAAAGCCCGGCGTGCCTTGACCACAAAAGAGGACATCAAGACCTGCAGAAAATTTCAGACGCAGCACGGTGACAAGACACACTAGACCCCAACAGATACAGGCTGGAACTGCCCTGCCCATGCAGGGTTTGGGCTCAGAAGTACGCCCCTCTGCCTTCACCGGCCTTAAGACCACTCTCCCTGCACAGCCTAGGCTACCTTCAAACCCCCTCCCTGCTAGCCCCAACCCGCCTCCCGCTTCCCAGCTCTGCTCCCTCAACTTAGCTTTCAGAGGGCCACGACTCAAGCTGTCCTGGGCCAAAGCAGCTCAAATCACAGCGGCTAACGGAAACAATCCTGCAGTCACAGGTTTCCTCTTCAGCATCTGCAAGAAAAAAACAAAGAGGAAAACACAGAGCCAGCCCTCGGCACCACACCGCTCGCCGCCAACATCTTGTACTACGCCCTGTCACCCATCGCAAAACCACATGGGCATTCTGCTCACCTGCCCCTTGCTCGCTCAAACGTCAGAACCGGCAGCTGACACGGCCTGGGGCACCTGCAGTTCCAAGACCAAAATTTGCTTTTGTGACCATGAGAAATCTACACTCCCACGCTCCTCCTCACGACGACCCAGTCTCCCCTCAGGCGCTCACCCTCTTCCAGAGGCTCCCCGAACAGCACCTGCCAAAACCAAAACCGCTCAGCTGAGTTCCTACATAGCACCTGGCTCTTAGACACCACCTCGGACAAGCACCTCACCTTCTCACGCCGTTTGCTGACACAAAGCTGGGCCCCTCTGACGCCGCATGCTGAACCTGCAAGAACAGACCTGCTTAGACACAACCCAAATAGACAGGCAGCTCCCAGCGAATCCCATCTCCCGCTACGTTACCTTCACCGCTCGCCCACCGAACCTCCATCACCTTGGGCTGCCACGGCACGGACGCCCTCCACCTGGAATCCACAAGCAGTCAAGGACGGCTGTACCTTCACCGACTCGAGGACACATGAACAACAACTGCTGCTTCACGCAACTCACCGTTGCTCTCTTCATCCAAGCCAGCTCCTCTGCCACTCTACTGCTTTGACCACGGCCCCGTACCTTCAAAGCAAAACCAAAACCCATTATCTAGACGCAGAGCCCCCGGCCACATCTTCCCACCGACACCGCAGCAGACCCACCTCGCTATGGCACTCGACCCGCACGCATCTCCATCCGTGCCTCTCGGCGCACAGGTCCGGCCTCTACATCTGAAAAACACAACAGCAAAGACATCACCCTGACGCTCAGCAACGCCCTAAGAAATCCAAGCCTCTCGCTTGCTTTTACTGAGGCCGCCTCTACTGCGTCTTACAGCCAAGCAAAGCTAGTCCACAACCAAACCCAAACAGGAATTGCCGCTCCCTTGACGTACAAACCCCTTCGACACCCTCCTCACCCGCCACACCAAGGGCTCCTACTTCTACAAAGTCATGGACGCCCCTAGACTGCAACATCTAGTCTCGTCAAAACCTTAAGCACGCAATCAGGCCACTCTACCTCGGCTGACTCTTATCAATTCCTCTACGCACCAGGCAGAGCAGCTCCAACCAGACACAAAAACACACAGAACACCAACACACAAGACCAACGTCGGGAACAAAAGAAGACTCACAGCGACAAAGAGGACTCCGGGACCACGCATGCCAATGGGCAAGCCAATGGACAGGGCTCCGAGGGAGAACCTACGGCAGCCCTGGAAAAGCCATGAACCGTGCAGGGTTCCAAAGAGACATGGCCACAACTGGCTAGATGAACGGGCAAGAAGCCCCTTTTAAAGGCCTAAAGATGCAGAGGATGCGCGGAACGAGTCCCACAACAGGGATCCAAGAAAATGGAAGAGTAGCTCTTTCGGACGGCGAGGCGGGCTGCAAGGCCGCAGCAAAAGCCCGGCGTGCCTTGACCACAAAAGAGGACATCAAGACCTGCAGAAAATTTTAGACGCAGCACGGTGACAAGACACACTAGACCCCAACAGATACAGGCTGGAACTGCCCTGCCCATGCAGGGTTTGGGCTCAGAAGTACGCCCCTCTGCCTTCACCGGCCCTAAGACCACTCTCCCTGCACAGCCTAGGCTACCTTCAAAACCCCTCCCTGCTAGCCCCAACCCGCCTCCCGCTTCCCAGCTCTGCTCCCTCAACTTAGCTTTCAGAGGGCCACGACTCAAGCTGTCCTGGGCCAAAGCAGCTCAAATCACAGCGGCTAACGGAAACAATCCTGCAGTCACAGGTTTCCTCTTCAGCATCTGCAAGAAAAAAACAAAGAGGAAAACACAGAGCCAGCCCTCGGCACCACACCGCTCGCCGCCAACATCTTGTACTACGCCCTGTCACCCATCGCAAAACCACACGGGCATTCTGCTCACCTGCCCCTTGCTCGCTCAAACGTCAGAACCGGCAGCTGACACGGCCTGGGGCACCTGCAGTTCCAAGACCAAAATTTGCTTTTCTGACCATGAGAAATCTACACTCCCACGCTCCTCCTCACAACGACCCAGTCTCCCCTCAGGCGCTCACCCTCTTCCAGAGGCTCCCCGAACAGCACCTGCCAAAACCAAAAACGCTCAGCTGAGTTCCTACATAGCACCTGGCTCTTAGACACCACCTCGGACAAGCACCTCACCTTCTCACGCCGTTTGCTGACACGAAGCTGGGCCCCTCTGACGCCGCATGCTGAACCTGCAAGAACAGACCTGCTTAGACACAACCCAAATAGACAGGCAGCTCCCAGCGAATCCCATCTCCCGCTACGTTACCTTCACCGCTCGCCCACTGAACCTCCATCACCTTGGGCTGCCACGGCACAGACGCCCTCCACCTGGAATCCACAAGCAGTCAAGGACGGCTGTACCTTCACCGACTCGAGGACACATGAACAACAACTGCTGCTTCACGCAACTCACCGTTGCTCTCTTCATCCAAGCCAGCTCCTCTGCCACTCTACTGCTTTGACCACGGCCCCGTACCTTCAAAGCAAAACCAAAACCCATTATCTAGACGCAGAGCCCCCGGCCACATCTTCCCACCGACACCGCAGCAGACCCACCTCGCTATGGCACTCGACCCGCACGCATCTCCATCCGTGCCTCTCGGCGCACAGGTCCGGCCTCTACATCTGAAAAACACAACAGCAAAGACATCACCCTGACGCTCAGCAACGCCCTAAGAAATCCAAGCCTCTCGCTTGCTTTTACTGAGGCCGCCTCTACTGCGTCTTACAGCCAAGCAAAGCTAGTCCACAACCAAACCCAAACAGGAATTGCCGCTCCCTTGACGTACAAACCCCTTCGACACCCTCCTCACCCGCCACACCAAGGGCTCCTACTTCTACAAAGTCATGGACGCCCCTAGACTGCAACATCTAGTCTCGTCAAAACCTTAAGCACGCAATCAGGCCACTCTACCTCGGCTGACTCTTATCAATTCCTCTACGCACCAGGCAGAGCAGCTCCAACCAGACACAAAAACACACAGAACACCAACACACAAGACCAACGTCGGGAACAAAAGAAGACTCACAGCGACAAAGAGGACTCCGGGACCACGCATGCCAATGGGCAAGCCAATGGACAGGGCTCCGAGGGAGAACCTACGGCAGCCCTGGAAAAGCCATGAACCGTGCAGGGTTCCAAAGAGACATGGCCACAACTGGCTAGATGAACGGGCAAGAAGCCCCTTTTAAAGGCCTAAAGATGCAGAGGATGCGCGGAACGAGTCCCACAACAGGGATCCAAGAAAATGGAAGAGTAGCTCTTTCGGACGGCGAGGCGGGCTGCAAGGCCGCAGCAAAAGCCCGGCGTGCCTTGACCACAAAAGAGGACATCAAGACCTGCAGAAAATTTTAGACGCAGCACGGTGACAAGACACACTAGACCCCAACAGATACAGGCTGGAACTGCCCTGCCCATGCAGGGTTTGGGCTCAGAAGTACGCCCCTCTGCCTTCACCGGCCCTAAGACCACTCTCCCTGCACAGCCTAGGCTACCTTCAAAACCCCTCCCTGCTAGCCCCAACCCGCCTCCCGCTTCCCAGCTCTGCTCCCTCAACTTAGCTTTCAGAGGGCCACGACTCAAGCTGTCCTGGGCCAAAGCAGCTCAAATCACAGCGGCTAACGGAAACAATCCTGCAGTCACAGGTTTCCTCTTCAGCATCTGCAAGAAAAAAACAAAGAGGAAAACACAGAGCCAGCCCTCGGCACCACACCGCTCGCCGCCAACATCTTGTACTACGCCCTGTCACCCATCGCAAAACCACACGGGCATTCTGCTCACCTGCCCCTTGCTCGCTCAAACGTCAGAACCGGCAGCTGACACGGCCTGGGGCACCTGCAGTTCCAAGACCAAAATTTGCTTTTCTGACCATGAGAAATCTACACTCCCACGCTCCTCCTCACAACGACCCAGTCTCCCCTCAGGCGCTCACCCTCTTCCAGAGGCTCCCCGAACAGCACCTGCCAAAACCAAAAACGCTCAGCTGAGTTCCTACATAGCACCTGGCTCTTAGACACCACCTCGGACAAGCACCTCACCTTCTCACGCCGTTTGCTGACACGAAGCTGGGCCCCTCTGACGCCGCATGCTGAACCTGCAAGAACAGACCTGCTTAGACACAACCCAAATAGACAGGCAGCTCCCAGCGAATCCCATCTCCCGCTACGTTACCTTCACCGCTCGCCCACTGAACCTCCATCACCTTGGGCTGCCACGGCACAGACGCCCTCCACCTGGAATCCACAAGCAGTCAAGGACGGCTGTACCTTCACCGACTCGAGGACACATGAACAACAACTGCTGCTTCACGCAACTCACCGTTGCTCTCTTCATCCAAGCCAGCTCCTCTGCCACTCTACTGCTTTGACCACGGCCCCGTACCTTCAAAGCAAAACCAAAACCCATTATCTAGACGCAGAGTCCCCGGCCACATCTTCCCACCGACACCGCAGCAGACCCACCTCGCTATGGCACTCGACCCGCACGCATCTCCATCCGTGCCTCTCGGCGCACAGGTCCGGCCTCTACATCTGAAAAACACAACAGCAAAGACATCACCTTGACGCTCAGCAACGCCCTAAGAAATCCAAGCCTCTCGCTTGCTTTTACTGAGGCCGCCTCTACTGCATCTTACAGCCAAGCAAAGCTAGTCCACAACCAAACCCAAACAGGAATTGCCGCTCCCTTGACGTACAAACCCCTTCGACACCCTCCTCACCCGCCACACCAAGGGCTCCTACTTCTACAAAGTCATGGACGCCCCTAGACTGCAACATCTAGTCTCGTCAAAACCTTAAGCACGTAATCAGGCCACTCTACCTTGCCTGACTCTTATCAATTCCTCTACGCACCAGGCAGAGCAGCTCCAACCAGACACAAATACACACAGAACACCAACACACAAGAACAACGTCGGGAACAAAAGAAGACTCACAGCGACAAAGAGGACTCCGGGACCACGCATGCCAATGGGCAAGCCAATGGACAGGGCTCCGAGGGAGAACCTACGGCAGCCCTGGAAAAGCCATGAACCGTGCAGGGTTCCAAAGAGACATGGCCACAACTGGCTAGATGAACGGGCAAGAAGCCCCTTTTAAAGGCCTAAAGATGCAGAGGATGCGCGGAACGAGTCCCACAACAGGGATCCAAGGAAATGGAAGAGTAGCTCTTTCGGACGGCAAGGCGGGCTGCAAGGCCGCAGCAAAAGCCCGGCGTGCCTTGACCACAAAAGAGGACATCAAGACCTGCAGAAAATTTCAGACGCAGCACGGTGACAAGACACACTTGACCCCAACAGATACAGGCTGGAACTGCCCTGCCCATGTAGGGTTTGGGCTCAGAAGTACGCCCCTCTGCCTTCACCGGCCTTAAGACCACTCTCCCTGCACAGCCTAGGCTACCTTCAAAACCCCTCCCTGCTAGCCCCAACCCGCCTCCCGCTTCCCAGCTCTGCTCCCTCAACTTAGCTTTCAGAGGGCCACGACTCAAGCTGTCCTGGGCCAAAGCAGCTCAAATCACAGCGGCTAACGGAAACAATCCTGCAGTCACAGGTTTCCTCTTCAGCATCTGCAAGAAAAAAACAAAGAGGAAAACACAGAGCCAGCCCTCGGCACCACACCGCTCGCCGCCAACATCTTGTACTACGCCCCGTCACCCATCGCAAAACCACACGGGCATTCTGCTCACCTGCACCTTGCTCGCTCAAACGTCAGAACCGGCAGCTGACACGGCCTGGGGCACCTGCAGTTCCAAGACCAAAATTTGCTTTTGTGACCATGAGAAATCTACACTCCCACGCTCCTCCTCACGACGACCCAGTCTCCCCTCAGGCGCTCACCCTCTTCCAGAGGCTCCCCGAACAGCACCTGCCAAAACCAAAAACACTCAGCTGAGTTCCTACATAGCACTTGGCTCTTAGACACCACCTCGGACAAGCACCTCACCTTCTCACGCCGTTTGCTGACACGAAGCTGGACCCCTCTCACGCCGCATGCTGAACCCGCAAGAAGAGACCTGCTTAGACACAACCCAAATAGACAGGCAGCTCCCAGCGAATCCCATCTCCCGCTACGTTACCTTCACCGCTCGCCCACCGAACCTCCATCACCTTGGGCTGCCACGGCACGGACGCCCTCCACCTGGAATCCACAAGCAG
>NW_027207010.1:0-76000 GCF_032191515.1 Phaenicophaeus curvirostris | reverse complement strand
CCCCTCTGCCTTCACCGGCCCAAAGACGACTCTCCCTGCACAGCCTAGGCTACCCTCAAAACCCCTCCCTGCTAGCCCCAACCCGCCTCCCGCTTCCCACCTCTGCTCCCTCAACTTAGCTTTCAGAGGGCCACGACTCAAGCTGTCCTGGGCCAAAGCCGCTCAAATCACAGCGGCTAACGGAAATAATCCTGCAGTCACGGGGTTCCTCTTTAGCATCTGCAAGAGAAAACCAACAGAAAATCAGTGCCAAAACACAAGACCGTTCCTGGCTTTAGGATCATGATGCAAGAAAAGCAGTGTCTGATCAACACTGCATTTATGAGTACAAGATTTCAGGACCGTAGATATGGCACTCGAGGCATGTCTGGCATGCTATAACGTATTCCTCATTACAATGGTATGTGGCCATAACTGGGACGTTGTACATGAAGGAATCACCTTTTAAATGCCTAAAGACACAAGATGCATGGAAGAAGTCTCTGGTTAACTGGGATCCTTGAAAATTTACGACTAGCGATTGTGGCCACCAACACAGTCTGCAAGGGCACAGGAAATGATGGCTGACTAGAAGCTTTGAAAATGTGAAGCCAATCCACACTTAGGTTATGATGCAAGTAGAACGGTGCCTAATTGTTATTTTACCCATGAGTGCACACATTCAAGGCCCTCGAGTTGCTGCTAAAGTCATATGCTGCATTCCTTTAAAGCAAAGGGGACATCAAGGCTTAAGAAACACGTAAGAGAAACAGAATATAAAGTACACAGCACAGACAAGCTGGAACGGCCCTGCCTGGAACATGCTAGCTTTGGGCTGAGGAGTAACACCCTCCAGCTCTCCCTGCCCAAAGGGGACACTTCCCGCACAGCCCACTCCACTAAGCTACTTTTAAAACCCCTCCCTGCCATTCCCAGCCTTCTCCCCTCTGTCACACCCCACCCCTGCCCCCATCCCTCAACTTAACTTTCAGACCACCAGGAGACATCCTCAGCAGAAAAAGAACTCCAAGAGCATCAGCTCCCTGGGATGATCCTACGGTTGCCAGGTTCCGCTTTGCCATCTGCAAGAAAACCAAAGATAAAACTAAAATAGTGCCAACAGCCAGCATTGCACAGATCAATGTCAGCATCTTACATGACAACTTGCTCTGCCTAACTGGCATGTTCTTCCACTCACTTGCTCCACAGCAGTTCCAATGTCAGATGCTGCAGCTGTTATCACCCAGGGTAATTAAATTAAGAGAATTACTGTCACATCTGTGAGACATCTGTCCCATGCTCCTTCTCCCTACTACCCAGCTGATCTCAAATGCTCTTCCCATTCCCAAAGTGGCCCTTACAGTGCCTGCCAAACCAAAAGTAAATACTAAGTTGCCAAATAATACTTTGCTCTTCTAGACATACTTAACTTCCTCCTCACCTTCAGCCCCACAGTGATGAGAATAAGCCTGACTACCGCACTGGTGCCCCAAAATTCTGTGCCATCTGCTTTCCTCTCCTCCTCACCACTTAGGTTGTAGGACCGGTAGTGGTGATACCCAGGACAAAAGAAAGACAAGCCATGGAGGTCGAAATTCTAGGAAGTTACCAGACTTTAGTCACAGGAGTGAACAAAAAGAACTTGAAAAAATATTCTTATCGAAAACCAGTAAAGATAATTAACACAGAAGACCTAAAAACACAGGACACTCACCACACAGCAATGGAGACTGGAATTACAGAGGCGGTCAGCCAATGAAAAACTTGCAACAGGGGGATTTGACTACTCTAAGACCTAAATTGGAAACTCAGTGACAGTAAAAAAAACACAGTGGATAACATGGACAAGGTAACAACTGCTGTGAGCAATCATAGAGCAAACCTCATTGGTAAGTTCAGGAAAAATCCAAAACTACTAAATAAGGGAGGCTTGTCATACACACAGACCAGATGAAGAAGAGTTGCTCAGCTGCTAACTGTTACAAGCCAAAATAATATCTAATCTCTTCCCTGAGAAATTCAAGGGAAACAAAGGGCAGAATCCTGCACTGTAGATAGGCAGCAAGTCCATACCTTTAAGTAGCAAGGTCTCTGATATTCATAGATTCATCAGATTGGAAAAGACCCCCTGGATCATTAAGTCCCACCATTTCTATCGATCACTAAGCAATGCCCCTCAGCACCTTGCCCATCCATCCTTTAAACACCTCCAGGGAAGGTGACTCAACCACCTCCTTGGGCAGCCTTTGCCAGTCCCCAGTAACCCTTTCAGTGAAATACTTTTTCCTGATGTCCAGCCTGAACCTCTCCTGGCAGAGCTTGAGGCCATTCCCTCTCACTCTAAACACCCCCAGCTCTCTCAGCCACTCCTCATAAGGCTTGTTCGCCAGCCCCCTCACCAGCTACATTACTCTTCTCTGGACATTCAGATGGATGGAGACAGGATGGACACAAAGAAGTTAGCTGAGGAACACAATAAGTGGAAGGTATAAGGGAGCAGAGATCTCAGAGCCCTAGAGACTACGTTTTTTAGGGTAACTACGACTTTTCAACTTGTGTCTCAACCTCATCGTTACCTCCCATCTGCTGCAGAGAGACTAGAACAACAGAAACCTGAATGGCACTTGCATCTGACTGCAAAACTGACCCAAGAAAGACTAATGAACCTATCTGCCTTTCCCCAAATCATTCAAGCCCTTTTCCACCCCTGAAGTATCAAAGAAGGAACCCTACCCCTTCCTAACAGGACCTGCCCTATATTTTAACCCTCCTGACCCTTCTGTGTTGCTGTTCCTTGAGAGCTGTGCTTCTGAGCCCTTCCCAAGGTTCCCCTGGCCCCTTCTATCTTCCACCAGCCCACAAACTCAACTTCCTACCGTAAGCCGACAAACTTAACTCCAGATTATTATCACCCACAAGGTGCCTGTTACAAACTGCAAAGTCCCTAGGACCAATGCATCATCCCACACAGAATGAGGAACAAAAACAGATCATTCCATAACCAGAAACTCTAAGCAAAACACACAGAAAAAAAAAAACAAAGAAGGAAATCAAACTGTTAAAACATTTTGCTCCCTCCAACACCCAATCAAAAATTACTGACAAAAAAACCCATAGTTGCAGCTGCATGTGCTGTTTAGCCCGGACTCTTCCAAAACTCATACTGCCAGCAGATGCCTCTGCTTCTTTACAAGACAAAAAAAAAAAAAGCTTATCAAGCTAGCTTAATCAGCTCAAAAGCTATAATGAATTGAAACAGCAGCAAAGCTCTAACCTCAAGGAAAACCAGACCCTAAGAGACCTCCTGAGGCAAGGCCTGTGGCTTATATACACTCTGGGCTTCCCACGCACCACCTGTGAATGGGGTGTTGTAAACACCCTCACAGGTATAAATAGGTCCTGGGGAGCAGCTGTGTCTTATTAACTCTGCTTTACATTCTCAGCTAGAACAACACTACTACATGCTTGAAAGTATTTTTACAAGAAATAATGGTATGCGCGCTTTCACTGTGACATTGCTTGTTGTGACAGCAATGGGACTAATTAGCAAACACTTTAGAGCTGGACTTTTTGGTTCCTTTTGTTTATTGTGCTACTATAATTTTTGTTTTCTGGTATCCTTGTACACCTACTCTTTTATCTTTCTGTGCTGTTTTCTCTTTCTTTTTTTTTTTCCCCAGTCTTCAGCATCTGTTCTGTGCCCATACATTTTTCTCCTTTTCCATCTTTGTCCTAATTTGCATTCCTCAGTCTTTTCCTCCACAATTTGACTGGCTTGATCCTTGCAGTTTGTTCTTTCTCTGCACCTACAAATGCCTTGTTTTTCTTTCTCTCTTTTTTTCTCTTTTCATCTCTCTCTTTCTTTCTCTATCTCTTTGTATTGTTCACTGTTGCTGTTCCAGTTTTTAAATTCACTCTGTATCTTGACACTCCTCTTTGTTCCTCTTGCTGTTTCTGAATCTTTGTGCTAGTCCCTGCCCTTTTTTATAGTCCTCTGTCTGTAGGGCTCCTAGTTCCTCTCAAACACGTCAGCTCTTCTTTATGTACACACGTGGCTTTACAAGACCCCTAGGCTGAAATGTTCCTCTAAGCTCCTGCTCAGAGAACTGCTGCTGAAAAGATTCGTGTGTTGATATCTTCAAGATGTCTGAAGTAGTAGAGCTTTAGGACATTTTCTTCCCCTCTCCCTCTCCCCACCCCAGCGCTGCGTAACTTAGAGGCATGGGACCCTAGCTGACTTGCTTTTTGTACGTGCCTGGGATTCACAGACCCCTGCAACTGGAGCCTGACTAATGGTGTTGCAGCAGTGACCGTATTGACTTAGTTCTGTGAGAGGAAGGGCCACAACTCAGCTGATAAAAGCACAGGCTGTCTCTGTCCTTGATGTAATTATAGGAGTTTCACAGCCTTTCCTCTTATGTCTAGGGTCTGTTATTACAGTTAGCGTCTCTGTGACAGCTTTATTGTTCTTCTCGGCCTGGACATTTTAGCCTGATGACTACACAAAAGATGTGGCTGTATGCAATGGTAAGGCTGTTGGGAGAAGGGCAAGAAGAGGATCAATAACAAAGAGTTGAAAAGGCCCTTTAGAATTTGTTGCTTCATTGGCTGCTGAGAAATAGCACAGTCTCTGTGATTTTGCTACTGTATGAGACAGATCAAAGATGCTTAATCAATGCTCAATTCTATCTAAATGGTGCATGAGAATATGATTATGTAATGCATAGAATCACTAGGTTGGGAAAGACCCATTGGATCATTGAGTCCAACTATTCCTATCAAATACTAAACCATGTCCCTCAGCACCTCATCCACCCATCCTTTAAACACCTCCAGGGAATGTGACCCAACTACCTCCCTGGGCAGCCTCTGCCAGTGCCCAGTGACCCTTTCTGTGAAATATTTTTTTCTAATGTTCAGCCTAAACATTCCGTGGTGGACCTTGAGGCCATTCCCTCTTGTCCTGTCCCCTGTCACTTAGGAGAAGACCCCAGCTCCCTCCCCTCCACAACTTCCTTTCAGGTAGTTGTAGAGAGCAATAAGGTCTCCTCTCAGCCTTCTCTTCTCCAGGCTAAACAACCCCAGCTCTCTCAGCTGTTCCTTGTAAGGCCTGTTCTCCAGCCCCCTCACCAGCTTCGTTGCTCTTCTCTGGCCTCAGTCCAGAGCCTCAACATCCTTGTGGTGGGGGGCCCAGAACTGAACACAGGATTCGAGGAGCAGTCTCACCAGTGCTGACTACAGAGGGAGAATAACCTCCCTGGATCTGCTGGTCACGCCGTTTCTGATCCAAGCCAAGATGCCATCGGCCTTCTTGGCCACCTGGGCACACTGCTGGCTCATGTTCAGTCGCTGTCAACCAACACATCCAGGTCCCTCTCCTCCAGGCAGCTTTCTAGCCAGACTTCTCCTAGTCTGTAGCACTGCATAGGGTTGTTGTGCCCCAAGTGCAGGACCCACCATTTGGCCTTGATAAACCTCATGCCATTGGACTCAGCCCAGCAGTCCAGCCTGTTCAGATCCCTTTGCAGAGCCTCCCTGCCCTCCAGCAGATCGACACTTCCACCCAGCTTAGTGTCGTCCGCAAACTTGCTCAGGGTGCACTCAATGCCTTCATCCAGGTCATTGATAAAGACATTGAACAGGGCTGGACCCAGCACTGAGCCCTGGGGACACCACTTGTCCCTGGCCTCCAGCTGGATTTCACACCATTTCCCACCACTCCCTGGGCCCTCCATCCAACCAGTTTTCCACCTAGGAGAGCGTTCGCCTGTCCAGGCCAGAGGCTGACAGTTTCTCAAGCAGGATGCTGTCAGAAACTGTGTCAAAGGCTTTACCAAAGTCCAAGAAGATACATCCACAGACTTTCCCTCGTCCAGTATGCGGGTCACTTTGTCATAGAAGGCGATCAGGTTTGTTTGGCAAGACGTGCTTTTCGTAAACCCGTGTTGTATGGAACTTGTTGATATGCTTCTTAAAATCATATCTCAGAGAGTAAAATATTCACTGTACTCTGGACAAGTTTTTAACAAGGATTATTGATACTTAATCAATAATGATGAGCTCTATGAGCTCAATAAGCTCTTCAAAAAGGAAGTCCTAGCAGCTCAGCAGAAAGCCATCCCTGTGTTCTGGAAAAAAAGCCAGCAGGGGAGAAAGCCAGCTTGGTTGAATAGAGAGATCGTGAGTGATATCAAGAAGAGGAGAAATGTTTATGGGCTCTGGAAGAGGGGACAGGCCTCTTGGGTGGACTACAGGAGGGAAGTGAGATCGCGTAGGGAAAAAATCAGAAGGGCTAAGGCTCAGCTAGAAATCAGATTGGCCAAGTCTGTGAAAGATAACAAAAAATCTTTCTACAAATACATAAATAATAAAAGGAGGACTAGGGAGACCATACAGTCCCTATTGGATGCAGAAGGAACAACAGTGACAGGGGATGAGGAAAAGGCTGAGGTACTTAGTGCCTTCTTTGCCTCAGTCTTTAGTTGTAAGGAGGGTCGTTCCATCTGTGTACAAACCCAGGAGCTAGAGGAGCATAATGAGGCTCCCGTGATCCAAGAGGAGGTGGTCAGAGCCTTGCTAGCCCGACTAGACACCCACAAGTCTCTGCGGCCGGATGGGATCCACCCAAGGATATTGAAAGAGCTGGCAGATGTGCTGGCCAAACCCTTTCCATAATCTTCCAAAAGTCCTGGAAGACTGGGGAAGTCCCACTGGACTGGAGGCTGGCTGATGTTGTGCCCATCTACAAGAAGGGTCGCAGGGAGGACCCAGGGAACTACAGGCCTGTCAGTCTGACCTCAGTGCCAGGGAAAGTCATGGAACCATAGAATCATAGAATAACCAGGTTGGAAGAGACCCACCGGATCATCGAGTCCAACCATTCCTATCAAACACTAAACCATGCCCCTTAGCACCTTGTCCACCCGTGCCTTAAACCCCTCCAGGGAAGGTGAATCAACCCCCTCCCTGGGCAGCCTGTTCCAGTGCCCAATGACCCTTTCTGTGAAAAATTTTTTCCTAATGTCCAGCCTAAACCTCCCCTGGCGGAGCTTGAGGCCTTTCCCTCTTGTCCTGTCCCCTGTCACTTGGGAGAAGAGGCCAGCACCCTCCTCTCTACAACCTCCTTTCAGGTAGTTGTAGAGAGCAATGAGGTCTCCCCTCAGCCTCCTCTTCTCCAGGCTAAACACCCCCAGCTCTCTCAGCCGTTCCTCATAAGGCCTGTTCTCCAGCCCCCTCACCAGCTTCGTTGCTCTTCTCTGGACTCGCTCCAGAGCCTCAACATCCTTCTTGTGGTGAGGGGCCCAGAACTGAACAAAGCTGGTGAAGGGGCTGGGCACCCAGTTATGTAACCGAAAAAGGTTTATAAAGAAACAGCTAAGCTCAATAAAGTGAACATTCACTGATCACATTGATCTCTGCATTTTGATTCCATGCTCCTGTCAACATCTTTGTGCATTTGGAGGGGCTGTGGTCCCATTTTTGGGATCCTGAGGCTTCTCTTGGGAGTCTCTGTGCCCATTGTTTGAGTCTGTGCCTATTTGGGGGACTTGTTTTTTGGATCTCTGAGCCCATTTTGGGGGGTCTTAAGTTTGGGGTTTGGGTCTCCAGACTTGTTTTTGGCATTTCTGTGCCCATTTTTGTTGTCTCTGGCCTTGTTTCATGGGTGTCTGTGCTCTTTCTTTGTGTCTCTACTCCTATTTTTGTGCTCTCTGTGCAGGTGTCCCCCCACATGCTGTATTAATCGTAGGCCTGGCTGAGTAAAGAGCTCTGGCTGGAAATCAGGGAAAAAAAAAGAGAAAAATATACAAACTCTGGTAGAAGGGGCAGGTAACTCCTGAGGACTACAAAGACAAAGTGGGATCGTGTAGAGAAAAGAATCTGAAGGATTAAAGACCAATTAGAATTCAGATTGGCCCATTCTCTGAAAGATAATAAAAAATCCTTAAAATATATTGATAATGAAGGAAGGAACCAAAGAGAATCTCCATCCTTCACCGGATGCAAGGGTAAAAATAGTGACCAAGGATGAGGATGGGTAAGGTGCTTAAGACCACCTTTGCCTCAGTCTTTAGGATTCAGCCCAAGGGTAATGAGAGCTGGCGGAGGTGCTTGCCAAACCTCTTTGTATCATCTCCCAGCAATCTGGAGGAATTCTTACCCCAATATTACTAATATGTTGCCTGAACTTCCCCCTTCATGCAACTGCTTGGCTGTGAATCTAATGATTAGGTGATTTCTGAAGTCTAGCAACGGAGACGGAGCTGAAGTTGTCTCTGCTAAGAGTGAGAAAGAAATGGGCTTTAGCCCCAACTTGGAGTAAACCTTCACTAGTTGACATATGTAGTAGTAAACAAAATGGCTCCAGTAGTCGACTGGTACAGTCACACGTACTGCTGCTGAATCCACGTGGCTTCACAGACTGGGTCCTTGCATCCAAGTTACTAGGACCCGTTCCAGAATCAGTTGAGCTCCAGAATTGCAACTGATAGGTCTTTGGGCCAAGAACCAAAGTACCAGTACCGAGGACTGGTCTAACGCTACAGCTATTTGCAATTGGCCAAGTGGAAAAGTACGGGTCCCTCAGTACGTGGACTTAATACCATACTAACAAAATAGATTATTTATTTTAGAGTGCAGACTGAATCTTGATGCCACATACAAATAATTCAATAATACATCCACATTTTAGGGCTACGAGCAGCAAAAGATTGTTCAAGTAGTGCATCAGTTAACAGCTAAAGGGAAAAAAAAAAAAAAAAAAAAAAAGAGAAGAAAAAGAGCAGCCAATGAGATCTTTCCTGCTGGGAAAACAGACTAAGAAGGAATTGAAAACTGCAAGCTGTATGATTACCTTCACTGCTCCAGGCCTACAGCAGCTGCCTGAAATGTTCTAGAGATTTCAGAAAACATTGAGACTGATGGGAAACCAAGTGCCATATACTGCAAGGCTCGAGAGTGGATTTCTAGGCAGGATATCTACCATTACAAGAGAATTCAGAGCAGCTGGAGGGGTTTTGTTCATCTTTTTGTTTAGATCCAAATCTTTTTGCTTAGATCAAAATCATAAGCTTCGAAAGAAAAATCTTTTGGCATGAATTGACTGAAGAAAACATTTCTCTGTGTGTATTTGAGAGACTATGTTATTGCCCAATTAGTTACTTAGCTATTGCAGAAAAAGTTTTCCTCTGCTGTCAGAGGCTGCTTACAGCAAGATAAGGCTTTTTATTTTCTCTTCTGCTAAGCTATTGAGTCACTTCTTTCAGTTAACTCTGCTATATTCCCAAGGGATAAAAATCACATTACCTGAAAAGCATCCAGAAGTTAGTCTAAGTCCGAACAGTTGCACTAAAGCTTCATACAAGCGGTCAATCTGTCAAAGCTAACAAATAAGGGGGCATCCTACCCATATTGCGAGCATATGGAAATTATCTTTCTTGAGATACAAAAGCAATTGAAATCTTCATTGAATTTAAGTTCTCAAAGTGAAGAAACGGCATTTTTTTTTACTCCGTGAAAAAAAGGATTTAAAGGTAAGGAAATAAGTATATATATTAGCTGAACTGACAAAGCAGAAAGACAAGGTGAACTTAGGTAAAGCCATATTTGAAGAAATATGGATAAGCAGTTTTTTAAAACCTGTCCACACGCAGAGTAGAAAAGTTTTAGTAGCTAACAGAGGAAGATGGCGAGCACAAGTATAATCTTTTGGAAAAAAACTACCAGTGTTCTCTTAAATATGGTAATACCTTTATCCTGGGATAATGGACTCCTTGACCTTTGGCATTTGAGCTCATTTATCTCAAGGTATAGTAATTATTTCATGAACCTAAAACACCCAACCATGTTGCAACTTACAATTATTAAAACATTTTTAGTCTTAACCAAGCAGACAGGGAAGAACGTGAGCTGCACTTGGGGAAGGAGTGAAACATCATACCAGCTCAGATGCACACACATATTGACATGTCAGCCATCTCAGGAAAGCTTCATTAACTATAGCAGAGCTACACAGATGACAACTGTTGTGGGTCTGCTGGCCCAATATCTTAAATATAGATGCATCTCGTCAGGTCCCATAGACTTAGATATGTTCAGGTTCCTCAGGTGGTCACAAATCTCATCATCCCCTACAGTGGGAGGGGTAGTTGTTGAGTACCTCAGCCTTCTCCTCATCTTTTGATATGAAGTCACAATTTTCATCCATCAGTCGGGGGGTTATGCTTCTTTTAACCTTCCTTTTCTGGTTGATATACCTGTAGAACCCCTTCCCTTGCCACGTTCTGCTCCGGCTGTGCCTTGTCCTTCCTGACCCCATCCCCACACAAACGGGCAGCAACCCTCTACTCTTCCCAAGTTCCCCGATCCTGCTTGCACTGCCAGTGCAGTTGCCTCTTGTTCTTCAGTTTGACCAGCAGGTCCCAACCCAGTGATGCTGGTCTCTTCCCTTCCCTGCCCAATTTCCTACAATGTGGAACGAGCACTCTTGCACTTTATGGAAAGCATCCTTAAATATTTGCCAGCTCTGTTCTTCTTTCTTGTTCCTGAGGGCAGTATCTCAGGGGGTCCTACTGACTAACTCCTTGAAGGGCTGGTAGTTTGCTTTCCCAAAATTTAGGGTCCTGACTATACTCATTACCTGCCCCATAACCCTCAGCACTTTGAACTGCACCAATGAGCTATCACCACAGTCCAGGCTGCCCCCGATCTCAGTGTCACTGTTGAGCTCCTACCTCATACATCTTACTACGTCCACACCTCTGAATTGCTAAGTAGTAGTGAGAAGGCGCTCTGTAATTTATAGAGCCTGCAGAAGTTTTTAAAGAAAAATAGAAGTTACACATTAAGTTTTTGTATCATATGGTTCCTGTTTAAGGTTCTTCAGCCCTCCTGGGCCCCAAAACTGAACAAAGTGTTTGAGGTGCAACCTCACCAGTGCTGAGTAGAGGGGCATAATCGCTTCCCTGGTCCTGCTGGTCAAGCAGTTTCTGATAGAGGTCAGGAAGCCATTGGCCTTCTTGGGCACGCTTGGGCTTAGAGTCAGTGTTGGCCCTCTCGCTACAAGACAGGCATTGAGGAGCTGGAGCGTGTCCAGAGCAGGGCAATGAGGCTGGTGAAGGGGCTGGAGAACCCGTCTTAGGAGAGGTGGCTAACGGAACTTCTTTAGCTTAGAGAAAAGAGGGCTGAGGGGAGACCTCATCCTGCTCTGCAGTTCCCTGAAAGGAGGTTGGAGCAAGGCAGATGTACCTAGAGACAGGACAGGAGGAAATGGCCTCGAGTCGCACCAGGGGAGTTTCCGATTAGATATCGGGAAAACTTCTTTCACGGAAAGGGTTATCAGGCACCAGAAGAAGTCACTCAGGGAAAATGAGGTGCTGAGAGATATGGTTTAGTGGTGGATGGGTACATTTGGACTCTGATCTCAAAGGTTTTTTTCCAACCAAATGATTCTATGATATGAATTCAATTATTTTATTTTCATTATGTCAGTAATGATGAGAAAAAAACAGTAATGAACTTTGAAGTTTGCAAGTCAGTTGAGACTTTCTTTTGAAATAAGATTTTTATTTGCTTTTCCTAAGTGCTTAAGTGTTTTTTTTCTGTGTATGTTGAAGTAAGTTAGAGTATAAAGTAAAAAGTAAAAAGACATTGAAAATACAGACAGAAAATATTTATTTTATGGTGACATAATTGAGTTTTTTAAACAAGAAATACCATGACTGAAATTGCAAAGTCATATTCTTCACTGCACTTAGTCACACTAGAGTTAAGGCCACAGTATTTGCAAGTATTTTGTTTATAAAACATGCTATACAGCTAGAAGTGCACAACCATAAAGTCTGTCTTTCCACTGGAGTTACTAACATATTGCAAGTTGTGAACCTCGACCCCTGAGCGAGCATTGCTTCAGAAAACAGTTCATCAGGTCAGAAATAATCAGATGGACCTTTAATTCTCTGTGGAATAATATTAATTACATTCCTTAGAGAAGTACCGTCGCAGAAAGCACTGCAGAAAGGACTAATTCACAAAAATAGTTTTAATGGGTTCATGTTTCAGTGCTAGGGGTTTTGTGGATGTATTCTCCCTCCCCTCTTCTTTCTTTAAATCACATGGGCTATACCTTGCACCATTCAAAAGTCATTATAAGAGTAAGATCTACTGAACTGTACAGAATCATTAAATCCATAAAACAAGTTTCACAAATCTAAATACACAATTAAAAAATAGACATTTCCCAGTGGCTCCTACTACTTTTATACATTCAAGTATTTTAAGCTTCTGTAGTGACTGCTTAGAGTATTCAGGTATGCCTAACGCTCACGTGTGCTGCCTTTTCAGCATCATAAGCATTTCATAAACAACATCAATAGCAGTAGATGGTTTTTCCCCTCAAGATTATTTTTTTGATTCGTTTTCAAGACAGCACTTAGTGAGAAAGACAAAAGCAAGTCACGGTTGGGGTTTTGCTTACCTAAGCCAGAAGCGGATGGCATTCCAGGGACGGGGAAGCACCATCAGAATAACTGCCTTGTACAGCATTCATCACTCAGATAACTATTACTTTAAGTTGCACTGCACTTACAGGACTAGGGGATGCCCTACACTAAGCTTCCAGAAGAGAACTTCTGGCTTAAGCCCTTTAATGCCTGCAATTTAAGCCAAACTGATGAATAATCAAACAGTAAAAAGCTGTACCCATAAAAGGGATATTGAGAAATGTTATGAAATGCACAGAGCCTTTATGCACTTTGGGTGGAAAAGGAGTTTGAAACACACCTAGATCAAGCAGATGCATATATTTGGTCAGACAGAGGGCTCCTTCCCCTCCCAACTGTTTGTATGGATTCCAGAAGCTTTGCCTTAAAATTCAATGAAGAAAAAAAGATGCACTTGATATTAATACAGCCACTGAACTCCAGACTTCACAATTTGTCATCATTACGGAGAAAATATTCTTCTTCCTATGGACTGGCAAGTAGGAATTTTTGGATTGGCATTTCCTCAGTGACTAAAGACACAAGACATGGGCAGATGATCAATATCGGGTCCTAATTATCATTCTTGCTTTTGCAGACAGTCACTTTCTGATCTCATGATAATCTCTGGCCTCACATCAATAAAGGAGTCAGGCACGGCAGCAAGGCCTCCCCGCTATGGGGGGGAGGAAAACAGAGCCTGTTTAACAGAGGGAGTTCCCTAGCTCCATGGGAAGGTGCTTGCATTATCCTTTCCCTCCAGTTATACAATTGTTTCGGTTACTCACTGTGTGAAATTCTATGTGAGGATGTACTGCAGAAGCCAGAACCAAACCGAGGGCATTGTCCAAGCAACACACAGCAACTCCAGCTGAGAGAGACACAACGCGGGCAGGGCTGGCAGTGCCCTCTGTGCTAACTCGCATAAACCTCACTGCATCCCAATGTGAAAACCAGTTCACCCTGCACAGTGACTCCATTAAGTACCTTTACGGAGCAGAGACTGCCAATTGTATTTAACTGTGCCAAGCCACGTGATGGTTTTGGAACAACTTCTAGAAACGGCAGAGACCGAGTTAGGGCTGAGCTCTATTTACAGTAAAATTGTAGCAGTTTTGTTCGGCATTACAGTCTGAAATAAAATACATAAAATATGAAAAAAAACCCCAGCTTGGCTAGGAAGAGGCAAGCTAACACTTTTCTTGGGCATTTCGTCAAAAAGTTCTGGGCAAACATAATTTTCAACTACTTACGACACAAACCCCAAATTAAACAAACCACCTCTGGGAAAAACAGTAACAGCTATCACTAAAACTACACTGGAAATCTGGAAATCTTATTTAGGCTGAGCCTAAATCCTTAGGGCCCCAATAGATTAAAAAAAAAAAAAAGCTAAAAAAAAATAATCCCTACTTCTACTAATAAAACAAGAACAAAGAAAGATGACATTGACTACAAACATTTGTGGTGACATTTCTCCGAAGCTACCACATGGCAAACCAGTTTTACTCTAAGACTAAAAAGCAAATCCACAAGCAAAAGCATTACCTGAAACTCACAGAAGAAACTATGACTGTAGGCTCAAATGCACCACGAAGAAAACCACTCAACTGTTCAAAACCCAGCAAAGAAAGGAAGAAAGTCAGGCTTCTGTAGCCCCTTCCTTCACTGAATGCTCTAGCTGCAGGGGAGAGCCAGCTCTAAATCAAGAGGCCTTTTAAGGGGCAAACTCTTCACCTGTACCTAATTGCTGACCACAGGTGTGGCACAGACTTAACCAACCCAACTAGGACCTTCAGAGGTTTTGAACAAGACCCACGCTTTTAACAGCAAAACTATAGCATCCCACTTAGGATGGGTAATAAGAAATTACTCCTAAGTATAAAATGTTGGTGGTTTACTGAAAGTTCAATGTATGACAGCCAGGCTTGATTGAAATTATATAAAATTATAGATGTTATTAAGCCACCAAACATCAATTATCATTGTTAAAAAAATGTACAGATTAAAAGATTCCTTCCATGTTCTGGCTGCTGAGATACAGTGCCTGGAAGCGTATTGGTTACAGTTACACACAATATGCTTTACATAAGCACAGTCCCATCTGCCATTTAGATAAAACTGAACTTCTATTAAACTTCTTCAGTCTGTCTCATGCAGTAGCAAATTCAGGGACACTCCCATTTCTCAGCAGCAGGATGAGCAGGAAACTCTAAAGGGCGTGTTCCACTGTTTCTTGTCGATCCTCTTCTTGCCATTTTCCCAGCAGTCTTCCCGTCACATTCAGCCACGTCTTATGCGTAATCATGAGGCTAAAACTCAAGTCCAATAAAGCTGTCTTAGAGAAACTAAAAAAGTGAGCAGACATAAGAGGAAAGGCTGTGTATCCCCGCCCTCCCCCTGGCCCCATGCGGCACCCTGGGCAGGGACAGGAGGGTTTCAGGGGGACGGGAGGGACACGGGGCGCTGTCCCTCTCCCAGTCCCAGCCTGCATCCCATTGGCCGCAGCCCGCGGGAGGGCAGCGTGCTGCTGTGTCTGTGGTGCGTGTGAGCATGTACGAGGCATAAACATAACAAGCACATGGCGTGTGTGGCGTGTGTGACATGTTGCTTGTGTGTGCAAGGCATGTGTGTGTCACGTGGATGGGGTGGTTGTGGCATGAGCCTGGCATGTGCACAGCGTGTGCTTGGGCGCAGTGGCGTACGCAAGGCTTGTGCATGGCGTATGCACAGGGTGAGCATAGCGTGAGCCTAGAATGCGTATGGCGTGTGCATGGGGCACTCACTTTTGCCTCGAAGCAGAGCCCTGCCTTCAGGTCTCACGGCCCTTTCTTCTCCTTCATAAAACCAGGATCGGGAATCGGGTTTCAGTCACCTCCCATGACAGAACCCCCCGGCCGTGTGCAAGTTCTCCCCAGAGAAGCGGCTCTAGTTCCCTTGCTGGCCCCCAACAGAAGGACGCTCGCGACGTCTGTTCTCATCCGTTTCAGCAGTGGAAACTCCTTTGTTCACCAGGCATCAGCGTTTCTCCCCACTTTGAGTCTAGCTGTCCGCTTGCCTCGCTCTGGTTTTCTCGGCCTTGCAGCCCATCCTCGGCCCGCTCTAGAGGGGAAGAGAAAGCGGAGGTCGGCTTTCACACGGCTCCGAGGAGACACACCGCCCGCAGGACACTCTTTACGTAAGCGCGTCACCCATCTCCCATGTGCCCCCTCCCTGCACGAAGGGTGTCTTTGGCACAACAATCCACAGGCAGCAGCAGGGGTTACTGCAGTCGGGGAATCCCCAAACTTCCCTTTCTACGGGACCTGGGAGCATACGGAGCCTTCTGCATTCCCTTGAAGGATGAGATCAGCCCAATTCAGGCAGAGAGAAGCAAAAGAAGCCACTTCAGCTGCAGACACCCTCATGCTAAGGAGGCCCCCGGTGCTGCCGGCTCTCGTGTGGCGAGGACGGCCAACACCGCGTCACCTTTCCACCCCTAGAGCTGGACCATCTGGCTTAGCAAGCAGATTGGCGGTCTCAGCACACGTCCTCTGCACTGGAAAAATTCAGACCCACGGGACGACCCCACAACAGCTTCCAGCTGCAGATCCCAACAGCGAAGCTACCCGCTTAGTTACACCACCATCCGTCTCCACGCCAAGTGAACATGAACCTTCCACCCTTGCAGGGCCCTGAGGTGCCTCTGCAGGCTTGTCAGGGATCCAACCGCCTTCTGAACAGTGTCGGACGGTCTGCATGCATTCTGCTCAGCCATTGCCTTCCCCGGGGCTTTCACCCGACAGCCGTGATGCAACATCAACTCGTGCACAAGTGGGCACATACACACGTGCAAAGGAACGCTAAACGGCAACAACACGAGGCCTCGATCAGCAACGATGCCATGAACATGGTCCCACAGCCCTTTCGTTTAGCCAGCGGAGAGCAGATAAAGTTCATCCTCCTCCTCCCCCCGTGCCATGCCAGCTCACTCACCGTTACTCCTCACGACAGGATGGAAGGTGGAAGAATATCGGGCTTTGAAAAAGCAGGGAAGTTCTGCGAGACTTTTGCCAAGTTTTCTGCAGCAAGGACATTCTCTGGACTGGTTTTTTGGGCTGCGAGGAAAGAGAGACATGCACGATACGTTAAGGAATTTTTAACGCCACCTCGGAATACCATCACGATGCTAACAGAGTCATTTGTCCAGTTACAGGTGACAATCGGAGCATAAGTAAGAAAACAGAAAAAGCCCCCCACCCCCACGCACGATGAACGACGATGTGGTCAATGACAGGATCACGCCACTGGTGCAGAAGCTGGGCTGATACACCAAGCCCTCATCCACAGAGAAACAAACGGAGGAGGCAGAAGCTGCTTCCCGAACCAGGAGTCAGCATCACAAACGTCACCCTCACTCAGAGCTGCAAAGCGGACGTTTCTCCTCTCACCTGAATGGCAACGGCTTCCGTTTCACCCGTGGGTGCCCTCCTCTTCTTCCGCTGCGCGTGTATGAGAGAGATGGGAAGGCTCCACAGCGCTCTGCAAAGATGAGGGACCTCTAAGAGGTGCGTCTGCATTTTCCCAAGGTGACTAAGGTACCTTAACTCTACAGTTACCGTTAAAAACGCAACAACTCCCCTTCCGTACCACTGTTACGGGGCATAGTTTAACACAAACACTAAAAAGAAGTCTAAAAAGATGCTAAGCCTCAAAATAGATGAGAAGGCTGAACAGGTATTCTGTGTAACTGGAAACAGAGAAATGTCTGAACCAAGAGGATCTGCAGCAAGCGTAATGGATGTTGCATCGTTGTAAACGCTGTGACACGGAAGGGTTTTAAATGCAAAGAAGCCTGGTTGTAGAAGAGAATCAAAGAAGCGACCTCCCTCCTGGCACTCTCTACACTAACAACATAAAAGCGCTTTCCAAAGCTCCCCTTCTCCTCCTTTCCCTCTTTGTGTGTGTGCAGCGTGCTTGCAGTGTGTCTGGAGTGTGCGCGGTGTGTGCCTGGCTGGCGCGTCATCTTCATGGTATGTGCTAGCGTGTCCATGGCGTGTGTATGGTATGTACATGGCCCGTACATAACATACGCATGGAGTGTGTGGCATGCGTGGCATGTTGCCTGCGTGTGGAAGGCGTGTGCGTGACATGTGCTTGACTGTGGTGGCATGAGCCTGGAATGTGCATGGAAGCAGTGGCATGTGCGTGGAGTGTGTGGCATGTGTGGCATGTTGCCTGCGTGTGCAATACATGTGTGTGGTACGTGGTATGTTGCTTGTGTGTGCAAGCTGTGTGCATGGCGTGTGCCTGGCTGGTGCGTCATCTTCATGGTGCATTGCTAGCCTATGCATTGCCTGTGGATGGCATGTACACAGCATGCACATAACATGCACATGGCCTGTGTGACATCACAGAATCACAGAATCACAGAATCACAGAATAACCAGGTTGGAAGAGACCCACCGGATCATCGAGTCCAATCATTCCCATCAAACACTAAACCATATCCCTCAGCACCTCATCCACCCGTGCCTTAAACATCTCCAGGGAAGGTGACTCAACCACCTCCCTGGGCAGCCTGTTCCAGTGCCCAATGACCCTTTCTGTAAAGAATTTTTTCCTAATGTCTAGCCTAAACCTCCCCTGGCGGAGCTTGAGGCCATTCCCTCTTGTCCTGTCCCCTGTCACTTGGAAGAAGAGGCCAGCACCCTCCTCTCTACAACATCCTTTCAGGTAGTTGTAGAGAGCAATGAGGTCTCCCCTCAGCCTCCTCTTCTCCAGGCTAAACAACCCCAGCTCTCTCAGCCGCTCCTCGTAAGGCCTGTTCTCCAGCCCTTTCACCAGCTTTGTTGCTCTTCTCTGGACTCGCTCCAGAGCCTCAACATCCTTCTTATGGTGAGGGGCCCAGAACTGAACCCAGGATTCGAGGAGCGGTCTCACCAGTGCCGAGTACAGAGGGAGGATAACCTCCCTGGACCTGCTGGTCACACCGTTTCTGATCCAAGCCAAGATGCCATTGGCCTTCTTGGCCACCTGGGCACACTGCTGGCTCATATTCAGTCGGTTGTCAACCAACACCCCCAGGTCCCTCTCCTCCAGGCAGCTTTCTAGACAGACTTCTCCTAGTCTGTAGCACTGCATAGGGTTGTTGTGCCCCAAGTGCAAGACCCGGCATTTGGCCTTGTTAAACCTCATCCCATTGGACTCTGCCCAGCGGTCCAGCCTGTTCAGATCCCTTTGCAGAGCCTCCCGACCCTCCAGCAGATCGACACTTCCACCCAGCTTAGTGTCGTCCACAAACTTGCTCAGGGCAATGACCCTTTCCGTGTAATATTTTATCCTGATGTTCAGCTGGAACTTCCCCTGGTGGAGCTTGAGGCCATTCCCTCTCGTCCTGTCCCCTGTCACTTGGGAGAAGAGCCCAGCTCCCTCCTCTCCACAATCTCCCTTCAGGTAGTTGTAGAGAGCAATAAGGTCTCCCCTCAGCCTCCTCTTCTCCAGGTTAAACAACCTCAGCTTAGTGTCATCCACAAACTTGCTCAGGGTCCACTTGATGCCTTCATCCAGGTCATTGATAAAGACATTGAACAGGGCTGGACCCAGCACTGAGCCCTGGGGAACCCCACTTGTCTCTGGCCTCCAGCTGGAGTTAACTCCATTTCCCACCACTCTCTGAGCCCGACCATCCAACCAGTTTTCCACCTAGGACAGTGTGCGCCCGTGCAGTCCAGAGGCTGACAGTTTTTGAAGCAGAATGCTGCGAGAGACTGTGTCAAAGGCTTTACTGAAGTCCAAGAAGGCAACATCCACAGCCTTTCCCTCATCCAGCAGCCGAGTCACTTTGTCATAGAAGGCGATCAGGTTTGTTTTGTAAGACCTGCCTTTTGTGAACCCATGTTGACTGGGCCTGATCACCTGGCTCTGTTGCATGTGCTTCACGATAGCACTCAAGATCACCTGTTCCGTGACTTTTCCCAGCACTGAGGTCAGACTGACAGGCCTGGAGTTCCCTGGATCCTCCCTGCGACCCTTCCTGTAGATGGGCACAACATCAGCCTCCAGTCCAGTGGGACTTCCCCAGTCAGCCAGGACTGTTGGAAGATGATGGAAAGGGGTTTGGCTAGCATATCCATAGCTCCTTTAATACTCTTGGGTGGATCCCATCTGGCCCCATAGACCTGTGGGTGTCTAGCTGGGCAAGCAAGGCTCTGACCACCTCCTCTTGGATCATGGGAGCCTCATTTTGCTCCTCTAACTCCTGGGTTTGTACACAGAAGGAACAACCTTACTTACTATTAAAGACTGAGGCAAAGAAGGCATTAAGTATCTCAGCCTTTTCCTCATCCCCTGTCACTGTTGTTCCTTCTGTGTCCAATAGGAACTGAATGTTCTCCCAAGTCCTGCTTTTATTATTTATATATTTATAGAATATCAGCCTTCTTGTGGGCTCCCCTGATTTCAACCCACGGGCACTCAGTCCCCTCCTCCCCATAATCCTGTATCAAAGCAAAAGGAACGAGCTGTTAGGGCAAAAGACTCCAAGTAACCGTGGTTGAAATGAACCCCCCCTACCCCTGCAGCTCTCGCCACCGCGCACGACACCCCAGAAAAGCGACACCCCCCCGCTCTCTCTAGACCGACAACACAAAAGTGCTTTCCAAACCTCCCTTTCTGCTCCTTCCCCTCTTCCCCTCCTCCCCACCTCCTTCTCTCCCCCCTTCTCCTCCCATTGTGCCCCATACTACCCCCCTGCTTTCCCCCTCTCTCCCCTCCTTCCCTTCCCCCGCTCCCTCCTCCCCCTCCCGAGCGGGAATCTCCCCTGCGGGGCCGCACGCCGAGCGCAGACGCAGCCCCGAAGGCCCCAACTGCCCCTGAGCCCGAGCCGGCCCCGGGAGGGCCGCGGCTCACGGACAGCGAGCCCGGAGCAGCACCGCCGGCCACAGAGCGCTCCCCCGCGCCTCTGCGGGCGCCTCTGACTCACCCGAGCCCGGCCCCGTTCGAGCTGCTCCCGACCTGGAGGGGACACGGGGGCCCTGGGGGCGCTGTCCCTCTCCCAGCCCCAGCCCGCACCCCGTTGGCCGCAGCCAGCGACGGGCAGAAGGGCAGCGAAGAGCAGAGCCGAGCCGACCCGAACGGCGCCGCAGGGCTGCAAGCCGCTCTTCGCCTCTCTCCCTGCCCCGCCCCTCCCGGCTCGCCCGCCCCTGTGGGCCATCCCGTTCCCCCGCCCCGGGCTGCAGTACCGCTCCGCGGCCACGGCGTGGCAGCACTGAGTCCCCGCCCCATTCATCCCAAGCGCAGGGATTCCGGCCAATGGGAGTGCTCACTGCAGGGCCCGCCCTACGGCCGCTCTACAGGCGTTGATTGGCTGGCGGTGGCTGAGCGGAGGATCCACTGCGCATGCGTGCCGTACGACGTGGTGGTGCTTATAATGTAGCCACTGCGCATGCGTGTCATGCAACATGGCGACGTCCATTTGCACTCACTGCGCATGCGTGCAATGTAACATGGCGGCGCCCATCTGCAATCACCGCGCATGCGTGCCGTACAACATGGCGGCGCCCATTTGCAGTCAATGCGCATGTGTGCAGTCCAACATGGCGGCGTCCATAAGCAGTCACTGCGCATGCGTGCCGTACAACATGGCGGCGCCCATAAGCAGACAATGCACATGCGTGCAGTCCAACATGGCGGCGCCCACAGGCAGTCACTGCGCATGCGTGCCGTACAACATGGCGGCGCCCATTTGCAATCACCGTGCATGCGTGCCGTACAACATGGCGGCGCCAAAAAGCAGTCACTGCGCATGCATGCAGTCCAACATGGCGGCGCCCATAAGCAGTCAATGCGCATGCGTGCAGTCCAACATGGTGGCGCCCATCAGCAGTCACTGCGCATGCGTGTCATGCAACATGGCGACGTCCCTTTGGACTCACTGCGCATGCGTGCCGTACAACATGGCAGCGCACCTCATGGAGCTACTGCGTTCCGTTTAGCATGGCGCCCGCTGTCCCCGCGGGGCCCGTTTCAACGGCAGCCTGCCGGCACCGAGCAGAACCCAGCGCAGCCTGAGCGAGCTGCGCGGGGCCGAGCCGAGGGGACTCGTGCACCGCGGACAGGGGCGGGGGGGCTTCAGAGGGGGATGCGGGACGTTGTCCCTCTCCGTTCTGCACCGCTCCCCTCCCCGCGCCCCGCCCTGCTCCCCGCCCCGCCCCTGTGGGCCGTCCCGTCCCCCTCAGCCCCGGGCTGCAGTACCGCTCAGCGGCCACAGCGCGGCGGCACTGAGTCCCCCCATTCATTGCCTTGGGCATCGAATGGCTGTTCGTTCCGCACTCTGATTGGTCACTTCTCTATCCCACCTTGACCGCGCTGCCTTCTGATTGGCTGTTCCTCTGCGCTCTGATTGGTCGATTCTCAATCTCACTTTGCCAGCTCTGCGTTCCGATTGGCTGCGGACTCCGCACTCTGATTGGTTGCCTCTGTATCCCGCTTTGCCTGTGCTGTGTCCTGTACCCGTTTGATGGACGATTTGCCCTCTTATTGTCAATTTGGCCAGTTTGCACTTATATGCTCAATTTGCCCTTTTATGGTAATTGGCCCAGTTTGCCTTTATGTGCTCAATTTGCCCTTTTATGGGCAATTTTCTCAGTTTGCCTTATGTGCTCAAATTGCCCTTATATTATTAATTTGACCTTTTATAGCAATTGGCCCAGTTTTCCCTTACAGGGTCACTTTTCTCTTTTATGGCAATTTGCCCGTATATGGTCAATTTGCTCTTTTATGGCACTTGGCCCGGTTTGCCCTTATATGGTCAATGATCAGGCCCCTGTGCGCCTGCCCCGAGCTGCAGTACCGCTCCGCGGCCACGACGCGGCAGCACCGAGCAGGGCGAAGCTCTTTTTGCCGTCGTTCCCGTTTTCACCGTTTTCTCCCGTCGCGGGTTCGATCCCGACGGGCGCCGAACTGCCCGGAGCAGCAGCTCCCGCGGCGCTGCCCGCACACCCTCCCCCGCTGCCGGGCTCCGCAGCAGCACAGACCGCGCCTGCCTTCCCCCGGGCTGCCCCTTCGCTCCGGTCCCGCGGCGAGCAGGGCTGCGCTCACGGGCACCGCGGCGGCCGCGGGCTCCGCTCTCCGTGCCGAGGGGCCGCTCTCCGAGCCTTCTGCGGCCGGGAAACCTCCGAGCGGCGGCTGAAATGGAGAGGTGGCGCCTCCAGGGGAAAGGCCGCGGCTTTCCCCGCTCCCGCACGCCGTCTCTGGACGACGGACGCCGTTCCGACGGGAGGCCCTGCGGCTGTGCCATACGGGCAGGCTGGAAAGGAACAACTGACCCGCTGCAGGAAAGGACACGGAATTCCAGTCCGACACGAGGGGACTTTGGAAGCAGCAGACGCATCGACAGCGAGAACACTTCCCTGCCGAACATCCGCACGCCATCGCGATCCGGCACGTGCCCCCGGCCGCCAGCGAGCCCGTCCGAGCCCATCGGCCGCCCGTACAGTGTGCAGCCGGCTGCCAACTCGGAGCCTGCGCAGCACAGCGCTCCCCGTGCCGGACTGTGGCTCGCGGCGCCATCGCCAGGCGCCCCGAGCGGCCTCCGCCGCCACCTTCTTTCTTCGTTTCCAACACTGAAAAAGCAAAACGCATACGGCAGTCGGCGACCGATCAAAAGCTTTAATGTGGACAACACTGGTTTACACGGGGGTCCTCTGGCTTCCCCACACCTGGGCAGAAGAGGCCAAAGGATCCTTGGAGACAGACACGCTCTTCCCAGTCACGCAGCAAAGGTGGCGGCAGCGCGACCGGGACAGAGGGTCTGGACGAGGCCGCGTCTTCCAGCTGGGCATGGGCAGGAGGAGAGGAATCCACTTCCTACGCCGCACAGAGGAGAGAGACCTGCAGGAGGGAACGCACAGAAAGGATCGTTAGCAGGGCAATGAGATGAGGCGGCCCTCTGCCCCAGGACAAAAACGCTTTCCTCCTTCACCCACGTTTCCTTCTCTGACCTTCCGACTCCTGCAGCCCCTGCTCTACAGCCCCCACAAAGCAAGCTGAGAAGAGAATCTCCTTCAAAAGAACGGCCAAGGGTTTCACTCATCCCCCCCAAAAGGAAACCGCAAGGAACGGGAGGACTCGCCAGACAGAAAGCAGTGTCACCGGACCAAGTTGCAGGGAAGTCGATAGAGAACATGATTCGTTTTAACAGTTATTCTGTTAGACGAACTTGGTCAAAAAGAGAAAGGAAACCAAACCGAGCCTTACCCCATGTAAACTCGTTACGCTAAGATGTTCTAAATCACACCCGCATGACAGCCCAGCGTAGAAAAGCAGCCCGGGCACCCTGCTATTTATCCTCCTCCAGAGGCACAAAAGGCTCCCCCCAGCATGCCTCTTCTCTTGCCGGGGTCAGACCTGCAACGCGCCGGCTGGCAGGAACCACGTCACTGCACGCAACTCAAGCTTGGCCCAGACTACAGGCCTGAGAAACACACGTGTATAAGCGAGAGGTGCGACGGCGAGGCAGCTCTTCCAGACACACGCGTCGGCTCCCGTTCAGCAAGCACCTGTCACCAAAGCCTCTGCAGGAGAGGGACTCAGCCTGGCAGAGAGGCGCAGCGATCTGCTGAGGCATTTTGGTTTAGTTCAGGCACGCGATATTGGTAGGAAGGAACAAAGCCTGGTTTGTCCTCCAAAGAACGAGATGCCTGGAGGCGAAGCGAGGCCACGGAGACCACATGGCACTGCCCGTGTGCCGTGCCTCAGACGGAGCTCACCCTCACCCGCACATCAAGCATAACAAGAACGGAACCGAGTGTAGGTTTGAGGCTGAGCAGCCAAACAAAAGCAACCGCTCCCACTCCTCTCCGCCTGTCAAGAGAGCGGAGAGCAATGAGATCTCCCTCCTATGATCACATGCAAGCCCATCCATGCCAGCAACTACCTGAGACGTCGGGAGACTTCGGCACGGTCAGTGGCCGGTCGCCGGCTTCACTCCTACGCTGCGGTATTTATTCGCGCACCGGATTTGCCTCGTGAACCTGTGAAAACAGCAATTAAAGCCAAAAGGAAGCAAACGCTTGCAGTTTTGACGAGGGTGAAACTGGCAGTGGGGGGGGATCATCAGTGCGAAGAAGGCAGGAGGCGCCTGTCTGTAAGTGTGCTCGCTGCCTCGGGCACTGGAGCGAGCCACCAGGAAGAGCAAAAGGAAGGAGCTGTTACAGCAAAGTACTCCAAGTAAGCGTGCTTGAAATGAACCACCTCCTACCCCTGTAGCTCTTGCCACCACACACGACATCCCAGCATCCGGTATCCTCTGAGCTGTGCCAGACGGGCCCGAGCCCACCACGCTGCTCTAGCTCTTCCTGCCACTCCGATGCAGCCGGACGGAGGACAAGCGACCGAGTTTTCCAAACAGAGGAACTCTATCCCATTGTGCGAACCTCTTTGCACTTGTCCGCCCGTTTTTGCCCTTTTCCGCCCCTCTTTGACCTTGTGTGCCCCTCTTTGCCATTCTCCGCACCTCTTTGCCCTTCTCTGCCCCTCTTTGACCTTCTCAGCCCCTCTTTGCCCTTGTCCCGTATTCTCCGTACCTCTTTGCACTTGTCCGCCCCCCTTTGCCCTTGTCCCATGTTCTCTGCAATTCTCTGCCCCTCTTTGCCCTTGTCCGCTCCTCTTTGCCCTTGTCCCGTATTCTGCGCACTTCTCCGCCCCTCTTTTCCCTTGTCTGCCCCCTTTGCCCTTGTCAGCCCCTCTTTGACCTTGTCTGCCCCTCTTTGCCCTTGTCCGACCCTCTTTACACTTGTCCGCCCCGCTTTGCCCTTTTCCGCCACTCTTTGCCCTTGTCTGCCCCTCTTTGCACTTCTCCGCCCCTCTTTGCCCGTCTCCGCCACCCTTTGAGCTGGTCCGCCCCTCTTTGCCCTCGTCCCGTGTTCTCCGCACCTCTTTGCCCTTTTCCGCCCCACTTTACAATTGTCCGCCCCACTTTGCCCTTGTCCGCCACTCTTTGCCCTTCTCCCATATTCGCCGCACTTCTCCGCCCCTCTTTGCTCTTGTCCCGTATTCTCCGCACTTCTCCGCCCCTCTTTGCCCTTGTCCGCACCTCTTAGCCCTTGTCCGCCCCTCTTTGCACTTGTCCGCCCCTCTTTCCCTTGTCCGACCCTCTTTGCCCTTGTCCGCCCCTCTTTGCCATTGTCCGCCACTCTTTCCCCTTGTCCCATGTTCTCTGCACTTCTCCAACCCTCTTTGCCCTTGTCCGCCCCTCTTTTCCCTTGTCCCGTATTCTGCGCACTTCTCCGCCCCTCTTTGCCCTTGTCCACACCTCTTTACCATTGTCCGCCCCTCTTTTCCTTTGTCCCGTATTCTCCGCACTTCTCCTCCCCATCTTTGCACTTGTCTGCCCCTCTTTGCCCTTGTCTGCCCCTCTTTGCCCTTGTCCGCCCCTCTTTGCACTTGTCCGCCACTCTGTGCCCTTGTGCGCCCCTCTTTGCACTTGTCCCGTATTCTCCACACTTCTCCGAAACTCTTTGCCATTCTCCGCCCCTCTTTGCCCTTCTCCGCCCCTCTTTGACCTTCTCCGCCCCTCTTTACACTTGTCCTGTATTCTCCACCCCTCTTTGCACTTGTCCGCCCCTCTTTGCCCTTGTCCACACCTCTTTGTGCTTGTCCCGTGTTCTCCGCACTTCTCCGCCCCTCTTTGCCCTTGTCCCGTATTCTCCGCACTTCTCTGCCCCTGTTTGCCCTTCTCCGCCCCACTTTGACCTTGTCCGACCCTCTTTGCCTTTGTCCGACCCTCTTTGCACTTGTCCGACCCTCTTTGCCCTTGTCCGACCCTCTTTGCCCTTGTCCCTTATTCTAGGCACTAGGGCAAACAGGGGCAGAGAAGTGCGGAGAATAAGGGACAAGGGCAAAGAGTGGCGGACAAGTGCAAAGAAGGGTGGATAAAGGCAAAGAGGGGCGGAGAAGTGCAAAGGGGCGGACAAGGACAAAGAGGGGGTGGACAAGGGCAAAGAAGGGCAGACAAGGGCAAAGAGGGGCGGACAAGGGCAAAGAATGGCGGACAAGGGCAAAGAGGGGTGGACAAGGGTAAAGAGGGGCGGAGAATACGGGACAAGGGCAAAGAGGGGCGGACAAGGGCAAAGAGGTGCGGAGAAGTGCGTAGAATAAGGGACAAGGGCAAAGAGGGTCGGACAAGTGCAAAGAGGGTCGGACAAAGGCAAAGAAAGTCGGACAAGGGCAAAGACGGGCGGACAAGAGAAAAGATGGGCAGACAAGGGCTGAGGGGGTGGAAAAGGGCTAAGAGGGTCGGACAAGGGGAAACAGGGGAGGATAAGGGCAAAGAGGGGCTGACAAGAGCAAAGAGGGTCAGACAAAGGAAAGAGGTGCGGACAAGTGCAAACAGGGGCGGACAGGTGCATAGAGGGGCGGACAAGGGCAAAGAGGGGCGGACAAGGGCAAAGAATGGGTGGAGAATTGCGGAGAATACTGGACAAGGACAAAGAGGTGCGGAGAAGGGACAAGAGGGCGGAGAAGGGCAAAGAGGGGCGGACAAAGGCAAAGAGGGGCGGACAAAGGCAAAGAGGGGCGGACAAAGGGCAAAGAGGGGTGGACTATTGCAAAAAGGTGCGGACAAGGGAAAAGACGGACGGACATAGGCAAAGAGGGGCGGAGAAAGGCAAAGAGGGCGGACAAGGGCAAAGAGGGACGGACAAGGGGAAAGAGGGGCGGACAAGGGCAAAGAGGGATGGACAAGGGCAAAGAGGGGCGGACAAGAGCAAATAGGGGCGGACAAGGACACAGAGGGGCGGACAATTGCAGAGAATACGGGACAAGGGCAAAGAGGGGCGGACAAGGGCAGAGAGGGTTGGAGAAGTGCGGAGAACACGGGACAAGCACAAAGAGGTGTGGACAAGGGCAAAGAGGGGCGGACAAGTGCAAAGAGGGGCGGAGAATACAGGACAAGTGTAAAGAGGGGCGGACAAGGTCAAAGAGGGGCAGAGAAGGGCAAAGAGTTTCGGAGAAGTGTGAAGAATACGGGACAAGTGCAAAGAGGGGCGGACAAGGGCAAAGAGGGGCAGACAAGGGCAAAGAAGGGGCGCACAAGGGCAAAGAGGGGCGCACAAGGGCAAAGAGGGGCGCACAAGGGCAAAGAGGGGCGCAGAAAAGAAAAGAGGGGCGCACAAGGGCAAAGAGTGGCAGACAAGTGCAAAGAGGGGCGGACAAGGGCAAAGAGGGGGAGGAGAAGCGCGGAGAATACGGGACAAAGGCAAAGAGGGGAGGACAAGGGCAAAGAGGGGCGGAGAAGTGCGCCGAATACGGGACAAGGGAAAAGAGGGGCGGACAAGGGCAAAGAGGGTTGGAGAAGTGCAGAGAACATGGGACAAGGGGAAAGAGTGGCGGAGAATCACAAAGAGGGGCGGACAAGTGCAAAGAGGGGCGGACAAGGGTGGAGAATACAGGAGAAGGGCAAAGAGGGACGGACAAGGGAAAGAGGGGCGGACAAGTGCAAAGAGGGGCGGACAAGGGCTAAGAGGTACGGACAAGGGTAAAGAGGGGCGGAGAAGTGCGGAGAATACGGGACAAGAGCAAAGAGGGGCGGAAAAGTGCGGCGAATACGGGAGAAGGGCAAAGAGTGGCGGACAAGGGCAAAGTGGGGCGGACAATTGTAAAGTGGGGCGGAAAAGGGCAACGAGGGGCGGAGAACACGGGACGAGGGCAAAGAGGGGCGGAGAAGGGCTAAGAGGGGCAGACAAGGGCAAAGAGGGGCGGAAAAGGGCAAAGAGGGGGGGACAAGTGTAAAGAGGGTCGGACAAGGGCAAAGAGGGGCGGACAAGGTCAAAGAGGGGCTAACAAGGGCAAAGGGGGCAGAGAAGGGAAAAGAGGGGTGGAGAAGTGCGCAGAATACGGAACAAGGGAAAGAGGAGCGGACAAGGGCAAAGAGGGGCAGAGAATTGCAGAGAACATGGGACAAGGGCAAGGTGGGGTGGAGAAGGGCAAAGAGGGGCGGACAAGGGCAAAGGGGGGCGGACAAGTGCAAAGAGGGACGGAGAATACGGGACAAGGGCAAAGAGGGGCGGACAAGGTCAAAGAGGGGTGGAGAAGGGCAAAGAGGTTCGGAGAAGTGTGGAGAATACGGGACAAGTGCAAAGAGGTGGGGACAAGGGCAAAGAGGTGCGGACAAGGGCAAAGAAGGGGCGCAAAAGGGCTAAGAGGGGCGGATAAGGGCAAAGAGGGATGCACAAGAGCAAAGAGTGGCGGACAAGGGCAAAGAGGGTCAGACAAGGGCAAAGAGGGATGAACAAGGGCAAAGAGGGGTGGACAAGCGCAAAGAGGGGAGGACTAGGGAAAAGAGGGGCGGACAAGGACGAAGAGGTTTGGACAAGTGTAAAGAGGGTCGGACAAGGACAAAGAGGGTCAGACAAGGGCAAAGAGGGTCGGAGAAGTGCAGAGAATACGGGACAAGGGCAAAGAGGGGCGAACAAAGGCAAAGAGGGGCGGACAAGTGCAAAGAGGGGCGGACAAGGGGAAAAAAAGTGCGGACAATGGCAAAGACGGGCGGAGAAGTGCGGAGAATAGGGGACAAGGGCAAAGAGGGGTGGAGAATTGCGGAGAATACGGGATAAGGTCAAAGACGGGCGGAGAATGGCAAAGAGGGGCGGACAAGGGCAAAGAGGGGCGGACATGGGCAAAGAGGGGCGGAGCAGTGCGGAGAATACGGGACAAGGGCAAAGAGGGTGGGACAGCAGAAAAGAGGGGCGGAAAAGTGTAAAGAGGGGCGGACAAGGGCAAAGAGGGGCGGACAAGGGCAAAGAGGTGCGGACAAGATCAAAGAGGGGCGGACAAGATCAAAGAGGGGCGGACAAGGGCAAAGAGGGCCGGACAAGGACAAAGAGTGCGGAGAAGTGCGGAGAATACGTGCCAAGTGCAAAGAGGGGCGGATAAGGGCAAAGAGGGGCGGACAAGGGCAAAGCGTGGCGGACAAGTGCAAAGAAGGTTGGAAAAGGGCAAAGAGGGGCGGAGAAGTTAGAAGAGGGGCAGACAAGTGCAAAGAGGGGCGGACCAGGACAAAGAGGGGGTGGACAAGGGCAAAGAAGGGTGGACAAGGGCAAAGAGGGGCACACAATTGCGGAGAATACGGGAAAAGGGCAAAGAGTGGCGGACAGGGGCAAAGAGGGGCGGACAAGGGAAATGAGTTGCGGACAAGTGTGGAGAAAACGGGACAAGGGCAAAGAGGGGTGGACAAGGGCAAAGAGGTGTGGAGAAGTGCGGAGAATATGGGACAAGGGGAAAGAGCGGTGGACAAGTTCAAAGTGGGGCGGAGAAGTGCAAAGAGGGGCAGAGAAGTGCAGAGAATACAGGACAAGGTCAAAGAGGGGCGGAGAATTGCGGAGAATACGTGCCAGGTGCAAAGAATGGCGGACAATTGCAAAGAGGGGCGGACAAGAGCAAAGAGGGTCCGACAAGGGCAAACAGGGGCGGACAACTGCGGAGAATACGGGACAAGGGGAAAGATGGGCGAAGAAGTGCGGAGAAAAAGGGAGAAGGGCAAAGAGGGGCGGAGAAGTGCGGAGAATATGGGACAAGGGCAAAGAGGAGCGGACAAGGGCCAAGAGGGGCGGACAAGGGCAAAGAGGGTCAGACAAGGGCAAAGAGGGGCGGACAAGGGCAAAGAGGTGCGGAGAAGTGCGGAGAATACGGGACAAGGTCAAAGACGGGCGGATAATTGCGGAGAATATGGGATAATGGCAAAGAGGGGCGGAGAAGATTGGAGAATATGGGACAAGGGCAAAAAGGGGTGGAGAAGGGCGGAGAATACGGGAGAAGGAAAAAGAAAGGTGGACAAGTGCGGAGAATACGGGACAAGTGCAAAGAGGGGCAGACAAGGGCAAAGAGAGTTGGACAAGGGCAAAGAGGCGCGGAAACGGGCAGAGAGGTGTGGACAAGGGCAAAGAGGGGCAGACAAGTGCAAAGAGGGGCGGACAAGTGCAAAGAGGGGCGGACAAGTGCAAAGAGGGGCGGAGAAGGCCAAAGAGGGGCAGACAAGGGCAAAGAGGGGCGGAGAAGTGCAGAAAATACTGGACAAGGGCAAAGAGGGGCGGACAAGGTCAAAGAGTGCGGAGAAGTGCGGAGAATACGTGCCAAGTGCAAAGAGGGGCGGATAAGGGCAAAGAGGGGCGGACAAGTGCAAAAAGTGGCGGACAAGTGCAAAGAAGGTTGGAAAAGGGCAAAGAGGGGCGGAGAAGTTAGAAGAGGGGCAGACAAGTGCAAAGAGGGGCGGACCAGGACAAAGAGGGGGTGGACAAGGGCAAAGAAGGGTGGACAAGGGCAAAGAGGGGCACACAATTGCGGAGAATACGGGAGAAGTGCAAAGAGGGGCGGACAAGGGCAAATAGGGGCAGACAAGGGCAAATAGGGGCGGACAAGGGAAAAGAGGGGCGGACAAGGGCAAAGAAGGGGCGCACAAGGGCAAAGAGGGGCGCAGAAGCGCAAACAGGGGCGCAGAAGGGCAACGAGTGGCAGACAAGTGCAAAGAGGGGCGGACAAGGGCAAAGAGGGGCGGACAAGGGCAAAGAGGGGCGGACAAGGGCAAAGATGGGGAGGAGAAGTGCGGAGAAAACGGGACAAAGGCAAAGAGGGGCGGACAAGGGTAAAGAGGTGTGGACAACGGCAAAGAGGGGCGGAGAAGTGCGCAGAATACGGGACAAGGGCAAAGAGGGGCGGACAAGGGCAAAGAGGGTTGGAGAAGTGCAGAGAACATGGGACAAGGGGAAAGAGTGGCGGACAAGGGAAAAGAGGTGCGGACAAGGTCAAAGAGGTTCGGACCAGGGCAAAGAGGGGCGGACAAGAGGAAAGCTGGGCAGAGAAGAGCCGAAAATACGGGAGAAGTGCAAAGAGGGTTGGACAAGGGCAAAGAGGTTCGGACAAGGGCAAGGAGCTGCGGACAAGGGCAAAGAGGGGCGGACAAGGGCAAAGAGGGGAGGAAAAGTGCAAAGAGGGGCGGACAAGGGCAATGAGTGGCGGAGAATTGCCGAAAATACGGGAGAAGTGCAAAGAGGGTCGGACAAGGGCAAAAAGGGTCGGACAAGGGCAAAGAGTGTCGGAGAAGCGCAAAGAGGGGCGGACAATTGCAAAGAGGGGTGGACAAGGGCAAAGAGGGGAGGAAAAGTGCAAAGAGGGGCGGACAAGGGCAAAGAGGGGCGGACAAGAGGAAAGAGGTGCGGACAAGGGCAAAGAGTGGCGGACAAGGTCAAAGAGGGGCGGAGAAGGATAAAGAGGTGCGGACAAGGGCAAAGAGTGGCGGACAAGGGGAAAGCGGGGCGGTCATGGGCAAAGACGGGCGGAAAAGGGCAAAGAAGGGCGGACAAGGGCAAAGAGGGGCGGACAAGTGCAAAGACGGGCGGACAAGTGCAAAGAGGGGCGGACAAGGGCAAAGAGGGGCAGACAAGTGGAAAGAAATTGCGGACAAGGGAAAAGACGGGCGGAGAATTGCGGAGAATACGGCACAACTGCAAAGAGGGGCGGAGAATTGCGGAGAATACGGGACAAGTTCAAAGAGGGGCGGACAATGGAAAAGAGGGGTGGACAAGGGCAAAGAGGGGCGGACAAGGGCAAAGAGTGGCGGACAAGTGCAAAGAGTGGCGGACCAGGGCGGAGAATACGGGACAAGGGCAAAGAGGTTCGGATAAGGGCAAAGACGGACGGACAATTCCAAACAGGTGCCGACAAGGGAAAATAGGGGCAGACAAGCGCAAAGAGGGGCGGAGAAGTGCAAGGAGGGGCGGACAAGCACAAAGAGGTGCAGACAAGTGCATAGAGGGTTGGACAAGTCCAAAGAGGTGCGGATAAGGGCAAAGAGGGGCGGAGAAATTCAAAGAAGGGCAGCTAAGGGCAAAGAGGGATGGACAAGGGCAAAGAGGGGCGGAGAAGTGCGGAGAATACGGGACAAGGTCAAAGAGTGTCTTAGAATTGCGGAGAATACAGGACAAGGGCAAAGAGGGACAGAGAAGTGCGGAGAATACGGGACAGGGGCAAAGAGGGCTGGACAAGGGCAAAGAGGGGCGGACAAGTGCGGAGAACGCGGGACAAGGGCAAAGAGGGGCGGACAAGGTCAAAGAGGGTCGGACAAAGGCAAAGAGGTGCGGACAAGTGCAAACAGGGGCGGACAACTGCAAAGAGGGTCGGACAAGTGCAAAGAGGGGCGGACAAGTGCGGAGAATACGGGACAAGTGCAAAGAGGGGCGGACAAGGGCAAAGAGGGGCGGACAAGGGCAAATAGGTGCGGACAATGGCAAAGAGGGGCAGAGTATTGCGGAGAATACGGGACAAGGGCAAAGAGTGGCGGACAAGGGCAAAGAGGGGCGGATAAGGGCAAAGAGGGGCTGACAAGGGCAAAGAGGGTCGGACAAGGGCAAATAGGTGCGGACAAGTGCAAACAGGGGCGGACAACTGCAAAGAGGGTTGGACAAGGGTAAAGAGGGTCGGACAAGGGCAAAGAGGGTCGGACAAGGGCAAAGAGGGTCGGACAAGGGCAAATAGGGGCGGACAAGGGCAAAGAAGGGGCGGAGAAGTGCCGAGAATACTGGACAAGGGCAAAGAGATGCGGATAAGGGCAAAGTGGGGCGGAGAAGGGCAAAGAGGGGCGGACAATGGCAAAGAGGGGCGGACAGGCAAAAAGGGTCGGAGAAGTGCGGAGAATACGGGACAAGGGCAAAGAGGGGCAGACAAGGGCAAAGAGGGATGGACAAGTGCAAAGAGGGGCGGACAAGAACAAAGAGGGTCGGACAAGGGCACAGAGGGGCGGATAGTTGCGGAGAATACGAGACAAGAGCAAAGAGGGGCGGACAAGGGCAAAGAGGGGTGGAGAATTGCGAATAATATGGGACAAGGGAAAAGACGGGCGGAGAAGTGCGGAGAACACAGGACAAGTGCAAAGAGGGGCGACCAAGTGCAAAGAGTGGCGAACAAGGGCAAAGAAGGGCGGACAAGGTCAAAGAGGGGCGGAGAATACGGGACAAAGTTAAAGAGGGGCAGACAAGGTCAAAGAGGAGTGGAGTAGGGCAAAGAGGGGTGGATAAGGGGAAAGAGGTTCGGAGAAGTGCGGAGTATACGGGAAAAAGGCAAAGAGGGGCGGACAAGGGCAAAAAGGGGCGGAAAAGGGCAAAGAGGGGCGCACAAGTGTAAACAGGGGGGCAGAAGCGCAAAGAGGGGGGGACAAGTTCAAAGAGGGGCGGACTAGGGCAAAGAGGGTTGGACAAGGGCAAAGAGGGGCGGAGAATACGGGACAAGGGCAAAGAGGGGCGGATAAGGGAAAGAGGGGCGGACAAGTGCAAAGAGGGGCGGACAAGGGCAGAGACGGGCGGACAAGGGCAAAGAGAGGCGGACAAGGGTAAAGAGGGGCAGACAAGTGCGGAGAATACATGACAAGAGTAAAGAGGGTCGGAGAAGGGCGGAGAATTCGGGAGAAGGGCAAAAATGGCGGACAAGTGCAGAGAGGGGCAGACAAGGGAAAAGAGGGGCGGACAAGAGCAAAGAGGGGCGGACAAGGGCAAATAGGGGCGGAGATGTGCGGAAAATACCAGATAGGGGCAAAGAGGGGCGGACAAGGGCAAAGAGGGTCGGACAAGGGCAAAGAGGGTCGGACAAGGGCAAAGAGGAGCGGACAAGGGCAAAGAGGATCGGACAAGGGCAAAGAGGAGTGGACAAGGGCAAAGAAGAGCGGACAAGAGCAAAGAGGGGCAGAGAATGCGGAAAATACGGCACAAGGGCAAAGAGGTTGGGACAAGTGTAAAGAGGGGCGGACAAGGGAAAAGAGGTGCGGACAAGGGCAAAGAGGTTCGGACCAGGGCAAAGAGGGGCGGACAAAATGGAGAATACGGGACAAGGGCAAAGAGGTGCGGACAAGGGCAAAGAGGGGCGGACAAGGGCAAAGAGGGGCGGACAAGGGCAAAGAGGGGCGGACAAGTGCAAAGAGGGGCGGACAAGGGAAAAGAGGGGCGGACAAGGGAAAAGAGGGGCGGTCAAGGGCAAAGAGGAGCGAACAAGGGCAAAGAGGGGTGAACAAGGGCAAAGAAGGGCGGATAAGGGTAAACAGGGGCGGACAATGGCAAAGAGGGTTGGAAAAGTGCAAAGAGGGGCGGAGAAGTGCGGAGAATACGGGACAAGGTCAAAGAGTGGTTTAGAACTGTGGAGAATACGGGACAAGGGCAAAGAGGGGTGGACAAAGGCAAAGAGGGGTGGACAAAGGCAAAGAGGGGTGGACAAAGGCAAAGAGGGGCGGACAAAGGCAAAGAGGGGCGGACAAGGGCAAAGAAGGTCAGACAAGGGAAAGAGGGGCGGACAAGTGAAAAGAGGGGCGGACAAGGGCAGAGAGGTGTGGACAAGGGCAAAGAGGGGAGGAGAAGTGCGGAGAATACGGGACAAGAGCAAAGAGGGGCGGACAAGTGCGGCAAATACGGGACAAGGTCAAAGAGTGGCGGACAAGGGCAAAGAGGGGCAGACAAGGGCAAAGAGTGGCGGACAAGGGCAAAGTGGGGCGGACAAGGGCAAAGAGGTGCGGAGAAGTGCGGAGAATATGGGACAAGGGGAAAGAGGGGTGGACAAGGTCAAAGTGGGGCGGAGAAGGGCAAACAGGGGCAGAGAATTGCGGAGAATACGGGACAAAGGCAAAGAGGGGCGGAGATTTGCGGAGAATATGTGCCATGCGCAAAGAGGGGAGGACAAGTGCAAAGAGGGGCGGACAAGGGCAAAGAGTGCGGAGAAGTGCGGAGAATACGTGCCAAGTGCAAAGAGGGGCGGATAAGGGCAAAGAGGGGCGGACAAGGGCAAAGAGTTGCGGACAAGTGCAAAGAAAGGTGGATAAGGGCAAAGAGTGGCGGAGAAGGGCAAAGAGGGGCGGACAAGTGCAAAGAGGGGCGGACCAGGACAAAGAGGGGGTGGACAACGGCAAAGAAGGGCGTACAAGGGCAAAGAAGGGGCGCACAAGCGCAAAGAGGGGAGGAAAAGGGCAAAGAGGGGCGGAGAATTGCGCAGAATACGGGACAAGGGAAAAGAGGGGCGGAGAAGGGCAAAGAGGGTTGGAGAAGTGCAGAGAACATGGGACAAGGGGAAAGAGTGGCGGACAAGGGAAAAGAGGTGCGGACAAGGTCAAAGGGATTCGGACCAGGGCAAAGAGGGGCGGACAAGAGCAAAGAGGGTCGGAGAAGTGCCGAAAATATGGGAGAAGTGCAAAGAGGGTCGGACAGAGGCAAAGAGGTTCGGACAAGGGCAAGGAGGGGCGGACAAGGGCAAAGAGGGGCGGAAAAGTGCAAAGAGGGGCGGACAAGGGCAAAGAGGGGAGGAAAAGTGCAAAGAGGGGCGGACAATGGCAAAGAGTGGCGGAGAAGTGCCGAAAATATGGGAGAAGTGCAAAGAGGGTCGAACAAGGGCAAAGAGGGCGGACAAGGGCAAAGAAAATCAGAGAAGTGCAAAGAGGGGCAGACAATTGCAAAGAGGAGTGGACATGGGCAAAGAGGGGAGGAAAAGTGCAAAGAGGGGCGGACAAGTGCAAAGAGGGGCGGAGAAGGGGAAAGAGGTGCGGACAAGGGCAAAGAGTGGCGGACAAGGGCAAAGAGGGGCGGACAAGGATAAAGAGGTGCAGACAAGGGCAAAGAGTGGCGGAAAAGGGGAAAGAGGGGCGGACATGGGCAAAGAGGGGCGGACAAGGGCAAATACGGGAGGACAAGTGCGAAGAGGGGCGGACAAGTGCAAAGAGGGGCAGACAAGTGGAAAAAAAGAGCGGACAAGGGCAAAGACGGGCGGAGAATTGCGGAGAATACAGGACAATTGCAAAGAGGGGCGGAGAATTGCGGAGAATACGGGACAAGTTCAAAGAGGGGGGGACAATGGCAAAGAGGGGTGGACAAGGTCAAAGAGGGGCGGACAAGTGCAAAGAGTGGCGGACCAGGGCGGAGAATACGGGACAAGGGCAAAGAGGGGCGGACAAGGGCAAAGAGGGACGGACAAGTGCAAAGAGGTGCTGACAAGGGCAAAGAGGTGCGGACAAGTGCAAAGAGGGGCGGACAAGTGCAAAGAGGGGCGGACAAGCGCAAAGAGGTGCGGACAATTGCATAGAGGGTCAGACAAGTGCAAAGAGGTGCGGACAAGGGCAAAGAGGGGCGGACAAGTTCAAAGAAGGGCAGATAAGGGCAAAGAGGGTGGGTAAGGGCAAAGAGGGGCTGAGAAGTGCGGAGAATACGGGATAAGGTCAAAGAGAGTCTTAGAATTGCGGAGAATACAGGACAAGGGCAAAGAGGGACAGAGAAGTGCGAAGAATACGGGATAAGGGCAAAGAGGGCTGGACAAGGGTAAAGAGGGGCGGACAAGTGCGGAGAACACGGGACAAGGGCAAAGAGGGGTGGACAAGTGCAGAGAATACGGGACAAGGGCAAAGAGGGGTGGACAAGTGCAGAGAATACGGGAAAAGGGCAAAGAGGGGCGGACAAGGGCAAAGAGGGGCGGACAAGGTGAAAGAGGGGCGGACAAGAGTAAAGAGGTTCGGACAAGTGCGGAGAATACGGGACAAGGGCAAAGAGGGTCAGAAAAGGGCAAAGAGGTGCGGACAAGGGCAAAGACGGGCGGACAAAGGCAAAGAGGGGCGGACAAAGACAAAGGGGGCGGAAAAGGGCAAAGAGGGGCGGACAAGTGTAAAGAGGGGCGGAAAAGAGCAAGGACGGGCGGAGAAGGGCAGAGACGGGAGGACAAGGGCAAAGAGGGGCGGACAAAGACAAAGGGGGCGGAAAAGGGCAAAGAGGGGCGGAGAAGGGCAAAGACTGGCGGACAAGGGCAAAGACGGTTGGAGAAGTGCAGAGAATATGGGACAAGGGCAAAAAGGGTCGGAGAATACGGGAGAAGGGCAAAGAGGGGCGGACAAGGGCAAAGTGGTGCAGACAAGAGCAAAGAGGGGCGGACAAGTGCAAAGAGGGACGGAGAAGGGCAAAGAGGGGCGGACAAGGGCAAAGAAGGGGTGGAGAAGTGCGGAGAATACGGGACAACGGCACAGAGGGGCGGACAAGGGCAAAGAGGGGCGGACAAGTGCAAAGAGGGGCGGACAAGGGAAAGAGGTTCGGACAAGTGCAAAGAGCGGCGGACAAGGTCAAAGAGGTGCAGAAAAGGGCAAAGAGGGGCGGAGAAGCGCGGAGAATACGGGACAAGAGCAAAGAGGGGCGGAGAAGTGCGGAGAATACGGGACAAGGGCAAAGAGAGGCGGACAAGGGGAAAGAGGGGTGGACAAGGGCAAAGAGGGTTGGAGAAGTGCAGAGAACATGGGACAAGGGGAAAGAGTGGCGGACAATGGATAAGAGGTGCAGACAAGATCAAAGAGGTTCGGACCAGGGCAAAGAGGGGCGGACAAGAGCAAAGAGGGGCGGAGACGTGCCGAAAATACGGGAGAAGTGCAAAGAGGGTCGGACAAGGGCAAAGAGGGTCGGACAAGGGCAAAGAGGGTCGGACAAGGGCAAAGACTGTCGGAGAAGCGCAAAGAGGGGCAGACAATTGCAAAGAGGGGTGGACAAGGACAAAGTATGGCGGAAAGGGCTAAGAGGGGCGGACAAGAGCTAAGAGGGGCTGACAATACCGGACAAGGGCAAAGAGAGGCGGACAAAGACAAACAGGGGCGGAGAAGGGGAGAGAGGGCCGCACAAGGGCAAAGAGGTGCGCAAAAGGGCAAAGAGGGGCACACAATGCAAAGAGGGGCAGACAAGGGCAAAGAGGGGCAGACAAGGGCAAAGAGGGGCAGACAAGGGCAAAGAGGGGCGGACTAGTGCAAAAAGGGGCGGAAAAGGGCAAAGAGGTGCGGACAAGGGCAAAGAGGGGCGGACAAGGGCAAAGAGGGGCGGACCAGGGCAAAGAGTGGCGGACAAGTGCAAAGAGGGGCGGATAAGGGAAAGAGGGGCGGAGAAGGGCAAAGAGGGGCGGACAAGGGCAAAGAGGGGCGGACAACAGCAAAGAGGGGCGGACAACAGCAAAGAGGGGCAGACAATCCTGGAGAATACGAGACAAGGGCAAAGAGGGGCGGACAATGGCAAAGAGGTGCAGACAAGGGCAAAGAGGCGCGGACAAGCGCAAAGAGGGGAGGAGAATTGCGGAGAATACGGGACTAGGGCAAAGGGTGCGGAGAGGTGCAGAGAATAGGGGACAAGGTCAAAGAGGGGCGGACAAGGGCATAGTGGGGCGGACAAGGGCAAAGAGTGTCGGACAAGGGCAAAGAGGGTCGGACAAGGGCAAAGAGGGGCAGACAAGGGCAAAGAGGGGCGGAGAATACGGGACAAGGGCAAAGAGCTGCGGACAAGGGCAAAGAGGTGCAGATAAGTGCAAAGACGGGCGGACAAGGGCAAAGAGGGGCGGACAAGGGCAAAGAGGTGCGGACAAGTGCAAAGAGGGGCGGACAAGAGCAAAGAGGGGGCGGACAAGTGCAATGAGTGGCGGACAAGGGCAAAGAGGGGTGGAGAAGTGCGGAGAATATGTGACAAGGGCAAAGAGTGGGGGACAAGGGCAAATAGGGGCGGACAAGATCAAAGAGGGGCGGAGAATAGCGGAGAATACGAGACAAGGGCAAAGAGGTGCGGAGAAGGACAAAGTATGGCGGAAAGGGCTAAGAGGGGCGGAGAAGAGCTAAGAGGGGCTGACAATACGGGACAACGGCAAAGAGGTGCGGACAAGGGCAAAGAGGTGCGGAGAAGGGAGAAGAATAAGGGAGAAGGGCAAAGAGGGGCGGACAAGGGCAAAGAGGGGCGGACAAGGGCAAAGAGGTGCGGAGAAGGGAGTAGAATAAGGGAGAAGGGCAAAGAGGGGCGGACAAGGGCAAAGAGGGGCGGACTAGGGCAAAGAGGGTCAGACAAGGGCAAAGAGGTGCGGAGGAGTGCGGAGAATACGGGACAAGAGCAAAGAGGGGCGGACAAAGGCAAAGAGGGGCAGACAAGGGCAAAGAGGTGCGGACCAGGGCGGAGAATACGGGAGAAGGGCAAAGAGGAGCGGAGAATTGCGGAGAATATTGGACAAGGCCAAAGAGTGGCGGACAATGGAAAAGAGGGGCGGAGAAGGGCAAAGAAGGGCGGACAAGTGAAAAGAGGGGCGGACAAGGGCAAAGAGGGGCGGACAAGGGCAAAGAGGGGTGGAAAAGTGCAAAGAGGGGCAGACAAGGGCTAAGAGGGGCGGAATAGGGGAAAGAGGGGCGGAGAAGTGCGGAGAATACAGGACAAGGGCAAAGAGGGGCGGACAAGGGCAAAGAGGGGCGGAGAAGTGCGGAGAACACGGGACAAGGGCAAAGAGAGGCGGACAAGGGCAAAGAGAGGCGGACAAGGGCAAAGAGCAGCCGACAAGGGCAAAGAAGGTCAAACCAGGGCAAAGAGGGACAGACAACGGCAAAGAGGGTCGGACAAGGTCTAAGAGGGGCGGACAAGGGCAAAGACAGGTGGACAATGCCAAAGAAGATCGGACAATTGAAAGAGCTGCGGAGAAGTGCAAAGAGGGGTTGACAAGGGCAAAGAGGGGCGGACAAGGGCAAAGAGGAGCGGAGAAGTGCAAAGAGGGGCAGACAAGTGCGGTGAATACGGGACAAGGGCAAAGAGGGGCGGAGAAGTGCGCAGAACATGGGACAAGGGCAAAGAGGAGCAGACAAGGGCAAAGAGGGGAGTAGAAATGCAGAGAACATGAGACAAGGTCAAAGAGGGTCCGACAAGGGCAAATAGGCGCGGACAACTGCGGAGAATAGGGGACAAGAGGAAAGATGGGCGGACAAGTGCGGAGAATAAGGGAGAAGGGCAAAGAGGGGCGGAGAAGTGCAGAGAATATGGGACAAGGGAAAAGAGGAGCGGACAAGGGCATAGAGGGGCGGACCATGGCAAAGAGGGGCGGAGAAGTGCAGAGAATACGGGACAAAGGCAAAGAGGGGCGGACATGGGCAAAGAGGGTCGGACAAGGGCAAAGAGGAACGGACAAGGGCAAAGAGGTGCGGAGAAGTGCGGAGAATACGGGACAAGGTCAAAGAGGTGTGGATAATTACGGAGAATACGGGATAAAGGAAAAGAGGGGCGGAGAAGATTGGAGAATACGGGCAAGGGCAAAAAGGGGCGGAGAAGGGCGGAGAATACGGGAGAAGGAAAAAGAAGGGTGGACAAGTGTGGAGAATACGGGACAAGTGCAAAGAGGGGCAGACAAGGGCAAAGAGAGTTGGACAAGGGCAAAGAGGCGCGGAAAAGGGCAGAGAGGGGTAGACAAGGGCAAAGAGGGGCGGACAAGTGCAAAGAGGGGCGGACAAGTGCAAAGAGGGGCGTAGAAGTGCAAAGAGGGGCGGACAAGGGCAAATAGGGGCGGAGATGTGCGGAAAATACCGGATAGGGGCAAAGAGGGGCGGACAAGGGCAAAGAGGGTCGGACAAGGGCAAAGAGGGTCGGACAAGGGCAAAGAGGAGCGGACAAGGGCAAAGAGGATCGGACAAGGGCAAAGAGGAGTGGACAAGGGCAAAGAAGAGCGGACAAGAGCAAAGAGGGGCAGAGAATGCGGAAAATACGGCACAAGGGCAAAGAGGTTGGGACAAGTGTAAAGAGGGGCGGACAAGGGAAAAGAGGTGCGGACAAGGGCAAAGAGGTTCGGACCAGGGCAAAGAGGGGCGGACAAAATGGAGAATACGGGACAAGGGCAAAGAGGTGCGGACAAGGGCAAAGAGGGGCGGACAAGGGCAAAGAGGGGCGGACAAGGGCAAAGAGGGGCGGACAAGTGCAAAGAGGGGCGGACAAGGGAAAAGAGGGGCGGACAAGGGAAAAGAGGGGCGGTCAAGGGCAAAGAGGAGCGAACAAGGGCAAAGAGGGGTGAACAAGGGCAAAGAAGGGCGGATAAGGGTAAACAGGGGCGGACAATGGCAAAGAGGGTTGGAAAAGTGCAAAGAGGGGCGGAGAAGTGCGGAGAATACGGGACAAGGTCAAAGAGTGGTTTAGAACTGCGGAGAATACGGGACAAGGGCAAAGAGGGGTGGACAAAGGCAAAGAGGGGTGGACAAAGGCAAAGAGGGGTGGACAAAGGCAAAGAGGGGCGGACAAGTGCAAAGAGGGGCGGACAAGGGCAAAGAAGGTCAGACAAGGGAAAGAGGGGCGGACAAGTGAAAAGAGGGGCGGACAAGGGCAGAGAGGTGTGGACAAGGGCAAAGAGGGGAGGAGAAGTGCGGAGAATACGGGACAAGAGCAAAGAGGGGCGGACAAGTGCGGCAAATACGGGACAAGGTCAAAGAGTGGCGGACAAGGGCAAAGAGGGGCAGACAAGGGCAAAGAGTGGCGGACAAGGGCAAAGTGGGGCGGACAAGGGCAAAGAGGTGCGGAGAAGTGCGGAGAATATGGGACAAGGGGAAAGAGGGGTGGACAAGGTCAAAGTGGGGCGGAGAAGGGCAAACAGGGGCAGAGAATTGCGGAGAATACGGGACAAAGGCAAAGAGGGGCGGAGATTTGCGGAGAATATGTGCCATGCGCAAAGAGGGGAGGACAAGTGCAAAGAGGGGCGGACAAGGGCAAAGAGTGCGGAGAAGTGCGGAGAATACGTGCCAAGTGCAAAGAGGGGCGGATAAGGGCAAAGAGGGGCGGACAAGGGCAAAGAGTTGCGGACAAGTGCAAAGAAAGGTGGATAAGGGCAAAGAGTGGCGGAGAAGGGCAAAGAGGGGCGGACAAGTGCAAAGAGGGGCGGACCAGGACAAAGAGGGGGTGGACAACGGCAAAGAAGGGCGTACAAGGGCAAAGAAGGGGCGCACAAGCGCAAAGAGGGGAGGAAAAGGGCAAAGAGGGGCGGAGAATTGCGCAGAATACGGGACAAGGGAAAAGAGGGGCGGAGAAGGGCAAAGAGGGTTGGAGAAGTTCAGAGAACATGGGACAAGGGGAAAGAGTGGCGGACAAGGGAAAAGAGGTGCGGACAAGGTCAAAGGGATTCGGACCAGGGCAAAGAGGGGCGGACAAGAGCAAAGAGGGTCGGAGAAGTGCCGAAAATACGGGACAAGTGCAAAGAGGGGCGGACAAGGGAAAGAGGTTCGGACAAGTGCAAAGAGCGGCGGACAAGGTCAAAGAGGTGCAGAAAAGGGCAAAGAGGGGCGGAGAAGCGCGGAGAATACGGGACAAGAGCAAAGAGGGGCGGAGAAGTGCGGAGAATACGGGACAAGGGCAAAGAGAGGCGGACAAGGGGAAAGAGGGGTGGACAAGGGCAAAGAGGGTTGGAGAAGTGCAGAGAACATGGGACAAGGGGAAAGAGTGGCGGACAATGGATAAGAGGTGCAGACAAGATCAAAGAGGTTCGGACCAGGGCAAAGAGGGGCGGACAAGAGCAAAGAGGGGCGGAGACGTGCCGAAAATACGGGAGAAGTGCAAAGAGGGTCGGACAAGGGCAAAGAGGGTCGGACAAGGGCAAAGAGGGTCGGACAAGGGCAAAGACTGTCGGAGAAGCGCAAAGAGGGGCAGACAATTGCAAAGAGGGGTGGACAAGGACAAAGTATGGCGGAAAGGGCTAAGAGGGGCGGACAAGAGCTAAGAGGGGCTGACAATACCGGACAAGGGCAAAGAGAGGCGGACAAAGACAAACAGGGGCGGAGAAGGGGAGAGAGGGCCGCACAAGGGCAAAGAGGTGCGCAAAAGGGCAAAGAGGGGCACACAATGCAAAGAGGGGCAGACAAGGGCAAAGAGGGGCAGACAAGGGCAAAGAGGGGCGGACTAGTGCAAAAAGGGGCGGACTAGTGCAAAAAGGGGCGGAAAAGGGCAAAGAGGTGCGGACAAGGGCAAAGAGGGGCGGACAAGGGCAAAGAGGGGCGGACCAGGGCAAAGAGTGGCGGACAAGTGCAAAGAGGGGCGGATAAGGGAAAGAGGGGCGGAGAAGGGCAAAGAGGGGCGGACAAGGGCAAAGAGGGGCGGACAACAGCAAAGAGGGGCAGACAAGGGCACAGAGGGGCAGACAATCCTGGAGAATACGAGACAAGGGCAAAGAGGGGCGGACAATGGCAAAGAGGTGCAGACAAGGGCAAAGAGGCGCGGACAAGCGCAAAGAGGGGAGGAGAATTGCGGAGAATACGGGACTAGGGCAAAGGGTGCGGAGAGGTGCAGAGAATAGGGGACAAGGTCAAAGAGGGGCGGACAAGGGCATAGTGGGGCGGACAAGGGCAAAGAGTGTCGGACAAGGGCAAAGAGGGTCGGACAAGGGCAAAGAGGGGCAGACAAGGGCAAAGAGGGGCGGAGAATACGGGACAAGGGCAAAGAGCTGCGGACAAGGGCAAAGAGGTGCAGATAAGTGCAAAGACGGGCGGACAAGGGCAAAGAGGGGCGGACAAGGGCAAAGAGGTGCGGACAAGTGCAAAGAGGGGCGGACAAGAGCAAAGAGGGGGCGGACAAGTGCAATGAGTGGCGGACAAGGGCAAAGAGGGGTGGAGAAGTGCGGAGAATATGTGACAAGGGCAAAGAGTGGGGGACAAGGGCAAATAGGGGCGGACAAGATCAAAGAGGGGCGGAGAATAGCGGAGAATACGAGACAAGGGCAAAGAGGTGCGGAGAAGGACAAAGTATGGCGGAAAGGGCTAAGAGGGGCGGAGAAGAGCTAAGAGGGGCTGACAATACGGGACAACGGCAAAGAGGTGCGGACAAGGGCAAAGAGGTGCGGAGAAGGGAGAAGAATAAGGGAGAAGGGCAAAGAGGGGCGGACAAGGGCAAAGAGGGGCGGACAAGGGCAAAGAGGTGCGGAGAAGGGAGTAGAATAAGGGAGAAGGGCAAAGAGGGGCGGACAAGGGCAAAGAGGGGCGGACTAGGGCAAAGAGGGTCAGACAAGGGCAAAGAGGTGCGGAGGAGTGCGGAGAATACGGGACAAGAGCAAAGAGGGGCGGACAAAGGCAAAGAGGGGCAGACAAGGGCAAAGAGGTGCGGACCAGGGCGGAGAATACGGGAGAAGGGCAAAGAGGAGCGGAGAATTGCGGAGAATATTGGACAAGGCCAAAGAGTGGCGGACAATGGAAAAGAGGGGCGGAGAAGGGCAAAGAAGGGCGGACAAGTGAAAAGAGGGGCGGACAAGGGCAAAGAGGGGCGGACAAGGGCAAAGAGGGGTGGAAAAGTGCAAAGAGGGGCAGACAAGGGCTAAGAGGGGCGGAATAGGGGAAAGAGGGGCGGAGAAGTGCGGAGAATACAGGACAAGGGCAAAGAGGGGCGGACAAGGGCAAAGAGGGGCGGAGAAGTGCGGAGAACACGGGACAAGGGCAAAGAGAGGCGGACAAGGGCAAAGAGAGGCGGACAAGGGCAAAGAGCAGCCGACAAGGGCAAAGAAGGTCAAACCAGGGCAAAGAGGGACAGACAATAGCAAAGAGGGTCGGACAAGGTCTAAGAGGGGCGGACAAGGGCAAAGACAGGTGGACAATGCCAAAGAAGATCGGACAATTGAAAGAGCTGCGGAGAAGTGCAAAGAGGGGTTGACAAGGGCAAAGAGGGGCGGACAAGGGCAAAGAGGAGCGGAGAAGTGCAAAGAGGGGCAGACAAGTGCGGTGAATACGGGACAAGGGCAAAGAGGGGCGGAGAAGTGCGCAGAACATGGGACAAGGGCAAAGAGGAGCAGACAAGGGCAAAGAGGGGAGTAGAAATGCAGAGAACATGAGACAAGGTCAAAGAGGGTCCGACAAGGGCAAATAGGCGCGGACAACTGCGGAGAATACGGGACAAGAGGAAAGATGGGCGGACAAGTGCGGAGAATAAGGGAGAAGGGCAAAGAGGGGCGGAGAAGTGCAGAGAATATGGGACAAGGGAAAAGAGGAGCGGACAAGGGCATAGAGGGGCGGACCATGGCAAAGAGGGGCGGAGAAGTGCAGAGAATACGGGACAAAGGCAAAGAGGGGCGGACATGGGCAAAGAGGGTCGGACAAGGGCAAAGAGGAACGGACAAGGGCAAAGAGGTGCGGAGAAGTGCGGAGAATACGGGACAAGGTCAAAGAGGTGTGGATAATTACGGAGAATACGGGATAAAGGAAAAGAGGGGCGGAGAAGATTGGAGAATACGGGCAAGGGCAAAAAGGGGCGGAGAAGGGCGGAGAATACGGGAGAAGGAAAAAGAAGGGTGGACAAGTGTGGAGAATACGGGACAAGTGCAAAGAGGGGCAGACAAGGGCAAAGAGAGTTGGACAAGGGCAAAGAGGCGCGGAAAAGGGCAGAGAGGGGTAGACAAGGGCAAAGAGGGGCGGACAAGTGCAAAGAGGGGCGGACAAGCGCAAAGAGGGGCGTAGAAGTGCAAAGAGGGGCGGACAAGGGCAAATAGGGGCGGAGATGTGCGGAAAATACCGGATAGGGGCAAAGAGGGGCGGACAAGGGCAAAGAGGGTCGGACAAGGGCAAAGAGGGTCGGACAAGGGCAAAGAGGAGCGGACAAGGGCAAAGAGGATCGGACAAGGGCAAAGAGGAGTGGACAAGGGCAAAGAAGAGCGGACAAGAGCAAAGAGGGGCAGAGAATGCGGAAAATACGGCACAAGGGCAAAGAGGTTGGGACAAGTGTAAAGAGGGGCGGACAAGGGAAAAGAGGTGCGGACAAGGGCAAAGAGGTTCGGACCAGGGCAAAGAGGGGCGGACAAAATGGAGAATACGGGACAAGGGCAAAGAGGTGCGGACAAGGGCAAAGAGGGGCGGACAAGGGCAAAGAGGGGCGGACAAGGGCAAAGAGGGGCGGACAAGTGCAAAGAGGGGCGGACAAGGGAAAAGAGGGGCGGACAAGGGAAAAGAGGGGCGGTCAAGGGCAAAGAGGAGCGAACAAGGGCAAAGAGGGGTGAACAAGGGCAAAGAAGGGCGGATAAGGGTAAACAGGGGCGGACAATGGCAAAGAGGGTTGGAAAAGTGCAAAGAGGGGCGGAGAAGTGCGGAGAATACGGGACAAGGTCAAAGAGTGGTTTAGAACTGCGGAGAATACGGGACAAGGGCAAAGAGGGGTGGACAAAGGCAAAGAGGGGTGGACAAAGGCAAAGAGGGGTGGACAAAGGCAAAGAGGGGCGGACAAGTGCAAAGAGGGGCGGACAAGGGCAAAGAAGGTCAGACAAGGGAAAGAGGGGCGGACAAGTGAAAAGAGGGGCGGACAAGGGCAGAGAGGTGTGGACAAGGGCAAAGAGGGGAGGAGAAGTGCGGAGAATACGGGACAAGAGCAAAGAGGGGCGGACAAGTGCGGCAAATACGGGACAAGGTCAAAGAGTGGCGGACAAGGGCAAAGAGGGGCAGACAAGGGCAAAGAGTGGCGGACAAGGGCAAAGTGGGGCGGACAAGGGCAAAGAGGTGCGGAGAAGTGCGGAGAATATGGGACAAGGGGAAAGAGGGGTGGACAAGGTCAAAGTGGGGCGGAGAAGGGCAAACAGGGGCAGAGAATTGCGGAGAATACGGGACAAAGGCAAAGAGGGGCGGAGATTTGCGGAGAATATGTGCCATGCGCAAAGAGGGGAGGACAAGTGCAAAGAGGGGCGGACAAGGGCAAAGAGTGCGGAGAAGTGCGGAGAATACGTGCCAAGTGCAAAGAGGGGCGGATAAGGGCAAAGAGGGGCGGACAAGGGCAAAGAGTTGCGGACAAGTGCAAAGAAAGGTGGATAAGGGCAAAGAGTGGCGGAGAAGGGCAAAGAGGGGCGGACAAGTGCAAAGAGGGGCGGACCAGGACAAAGAGGGGGTGGACAACGGCAAAGAAGGGCGTACAAGGGCAAAGAAGGGGCGCACAAGCGCAAAGAGGGGAGGAAAAGGGCAAAGAGGGGCGGAGAATTGCGCAGAATACGGGACAAGGGAAAAGAGGGGCGGAGAAGGGCAAAGAGGGTTGGAGAAGTTCAGAGAACATGGGACAAGGGGAAAGAGTGGCGGACAAGGGAAAAGAGGTGCGGACAAGGTCAAAGGGATTCGGACCAGGGCAAAGAGGGGCGGACAAGAGCAAAGAGGGTCGGAGAAGTGCCGAAAATACGGGAGAAGTGCAAAGAGGGTCGGACAGAGGCAAAGAGGTTCGGACAAGGGCAAGGAGGGGCGGACAAGGGCAAAGAGGGGCGGAAAAGTGCAAAGAGGGGCGGACAAGGGCAAAGAGGGGAGGAAAAGTGCAAAGAGGGGCGGACAATGGCAAAGAGTGGCGGAGAAGTGCCGAAAATATGGGAGAAGTGCAAAGAGGGTCGAACAAGGGCAAAGAGGGCGGACAAGGGCAAAGAAAATCAGAGAAGCGCAAAGAGGGGCAGACAATTGCAAAGAGGAGTGGACATGGGCAAAGAGGGGAGGAAAAGTGCAAAGAGGGGCGGACAAGTGCAAAGAGGGGCGGAGAAGGGGAAAGAGGTGCGGACAAGGGCAAAGAGTGGCGGACAAGGGCAAAGAGGGGCGGACAAGGATAAAGAGGTGCAGACAAGGGCAAAGAGTGGCGGAAAAGGGGAAAGAGGGGCGGACATGGGCAAAGAGGGGCGGACAAGGGCAAATACGGGAGGACAAGTGCGAAGAGGGGCGGACAAGTGCAAAGAGGGGCAGACAAGTGGAAAAAAAGAGCGGACAAGGGCAAAGACGGGCGGAGAATTGCGGAGAATACAGGACAATTGCAAAGAGGGGCGGAGAATTGCGGAGAATACGGGACAAGTTCAAAGAGGGGGGGACAATGGCAAAGAGGGGTGGACAAGGTCAAAGAGGGGCGGACAAGTGCAAAGAGTGGCGGACCAGGGCGGAGAATACGGGACAAGGGCAAAGAGGGGCGGACAAGGGCAAAGAGGGACGGACAAGTGCAAAGAGGTGCTGACAAGGGCAAAGAGGTGCGGACAAGTGCAAAGAGGGGCGGACAAGTGCAAAGAGGGGCGGACAAGCGCAAAGAGGTGCGGACAATTGCATAGAGGGTCAGACAAGTGCAAAGAGGTGCGGACAAGGGCAAAGAGGGGCGGACAAGTTCAAAGAAGGGCAGATAAGGGCAAAGAGGGTGGGTAAGGGCAAAGAGGGGCTGAGAAGTGCGGAGAATACGGGATAAGGTCAAAGAGAGTCTTAGAATTGCGGAGAATACAGGACAAGGGCAAAGAGGGACAGAGAAGTGCGAAGAATACGGGATAAGGGCAAAGAGGGCTGGACAAGGGTAAAGAGGGGCGGACAAGTGCGGAGAACACGGGACAAGGGCAAAGAGGGGTGGACAAGTGCAGAGAATACGGGACAAGGGCAAAGAGGGGTGGACAAGTGCAGAGAATACGGGACAAGGGCAAAGAGGGGCGGACAAGGGCAAAGAGGGGCGGACAAGGTGAAAGAGGGGCGGACAAGAGTAAAGAGGTTCGGACAAGTGCGGAGAATACGGGACAAGGGCAAAGAGGGTCAGAAAAGGGCAAAGAGGTGCGGACAAGGGCAAAGACGGGCGGACAAAGGCAAAGAGGGGCGGACAAAGACAAAGGGGGCAGAAAAGGGCAAAGAGGGGCGGACAAGTGTAAAGAGGGGCGGAAAAGAGCAAGGACGGGCGGAGAAGGGCAGAGACGGGAGGACAAGGGCAAAGAGGGGCGGACAAAGACAAAGGGGGCGGAAAAGGGCAAAGAGGGGCGGAGAAGGGCAAAGACTGGCGGACAAGGGCAAAGACGGTTGGAGAAGTGCAGAGAATATGGGACAAGGGCAAAAAGGGTCGGAGAATACGGGAGAAGGGCAAAGAGGGGCGGACAAGGGCAAAGTGGTGCAGACAAGAGCAAAGAGGGGCGGACAAGTGCAAAGAGGGACGGAGAAGGGCAAAGAGGGGCGGACAAGGGCAAAGAAGGGGTGGAGAAGTGCGGAGAATACGGGACAACGGCACAGAGGGGCGGACAAGGGCAAAGAGGGGCGGACAAGTGCAAAGAGGGGCGGACAAGGGAAAGAGGTTCGGACAAGTGCAAAGAGCGGCGGACAAGGTCAAAGAGGTGCAGAAAAGGGCAAAGAGGGGCGGAGAAGCGCGGAGAATACGGGACAAGAGCAAAGAGGGGCGGAGAAGTGCGGAGAATACGGGACAAGGGCAAAGAGAGGCGGACAAGGGGAAAGAGGGGTGGACAAGGGCAAAGAGGGTTGGAGAAGTGCAGAGAACATGGGACAAGGGGAAAGAGTGGCGGACAATGGATAAGAGGTGCAGACAAGATCAAAGAGGTTCGGACCAGGGCAAAGAGGGGCGGACAAGAGCAAAGAGGGGCGGAGACGTGCCGAAAATACGGGAGAAGTGCAAAGAGGGTCGGACAAGGGCAAAGAGGGTCGGACAAGGGCAAAGAGGGTCGGACAAGGGCAAAGACTGTCGGAGAAGCGCAAAGAGGGGCAGACAATTGCAAAGAGGGGTGGACAAGGACAAAGTATGGCGGAAAGGGCTAAGAGGGGCGGACAAGAGCTAAGAGGGGCTGACAATACCGGACAAGGGCAAAGAGAGGCGGACAAAGACAAACAGGGGCGGAGAAGGGGAGAGAGGGCCGCACAAGGGCAAAGAGGTGCGCAAAAGGGCAAAGAGGGGCACACAATGCAAAGAGGGGCAGACAAGGGCAAAGAGGGGCAGACAAGGGCAAAGAGGGGCAGACAAGGGCAAAGAGGGGCGGACTAGTGCAAAAAGGGGCGGAAAAGGGCAAAGAGGTGCGGACAAGGGCAAAGAGGGGCGGACAAGGGCAAAGAGGGGCGGACCAGGGCAAAGAGTGGCGGACAAGTGCAAAGAGGGGCGGATAAGGGAAAGAGGGGCGGAGAAGGGCAAAGAGGGGCAGACAAGGGCAAAGAGGGGCGGACAACAGCAAAGAGGGGCAGACAAGGGCACAGAGGGGCAGACAATCCTGGAGAATACGAGACAAGGGCAAAAAGGGGCGGACAATGGCAAAGAGGTGCAGACAAGGGCAAAGAGGCGCGGACAAGCGCAAAGAGGGGAGGAGAATTGCGGAGAATACGGGACTAGGGCAAAGGGTGCGGAGAGGTGCAGAGAATAGGGGACAAGGTCAAAGAGGGGCGGACAAGGGCATAGTGGGGCGGACAAGGGCAAAGAGTGTCGGACAAGGGCAAAGAGGGTCGGACAAGGGCAAAGAGGGGCAGACAAGGGCAAAGAGGGGCGGAGAATACGGGACAAGGGCAAAGAGCTGCGGACAAGGGCAAAGAGGTGCAGATAAGTGCAAAGACGGGCGGACAAGGGCAAAGAGGGGCGGACAAGGGCAAAGAGGTGCGGACAAGTGCAAAGAGGGGCGGACAAGAGCAAAGAGGGGGCGGACAAGTGCAATGAGTGGCGGACAAGGGCAAAGAGGGGTGGAGAAGTGCGGAGAATATGTGACAAGGGCAAAGAGTGGGGGACAAGGGCAAATAGGGGCGGACAAGATCAAAGAGGGGCGGAGAATAGCGGAGAATACGAGACAAGGGCAAAGAGGTGCGGAGAAGGACAAAGTATGGCGGAAAGGGCTAAGAGGGGCGGAGAAGAGCTAAGAGGGGCTGACAATACGGGACAACGGCAAAGAGGTGCGGACAAGGGCAAAGAGGTGCGGAGAAGGGAGAAGAATAAGGGAGAAGGGCAAAGAGGGGCGGACAAGGGCAAAGAGGGGCGGACAAGGGCAAAGAGGTGCGGAGAAGGGAGTAGAATAAGGGAGAAGGGCAAAGAGGGGCGGACAAGGGCAAAGAGGGGCGGACAAGGCAAAGAGGGGCGGACAAGCGCAAAGAGGGGCGGACTAGGGCAAAGAGGGGCGGACAAGTGCAAAGAGGTTTGGACAAGGGCAAAAGGGTCGGACAAGGGCAAAGAGGGTCAGACAAGGGCAAAGAGGTGCGGAGGAGTGCGGAGAATACGGGACAAGAGCAAAGAGGGGCGGACAAAGGCAAAGAGGGGCAGACAAGGGCAAAGAGGTGCGGACCAGGGCGGAGAATACGGGAGAAGGGCAAAGAGGAGCGGAGAATTGCGGAGAATATTGGACAAGGCCAAAGAGTGGCGGACAATGGAAAAGAGGGGCGGAGAAGGGCAAAGAAGGGCGGACAAGTGAAAAGAGGGGCGGACAAGGGCAAAGAGGGGCGGACAAGGGCAAAGAGGGGTGGAAAAGTGCAAAGAGGGGCAGACAAGGGCTAAGAGGGGCGGAATAGGGGAAAGAGGGGCGGAGAAGTGCGGAGAATACAGGACAAGGGCAAAGAGGGGCGGACAAGGGCAAAGAGGGGCGGAGAAGTGCGGAGAACACGGGACAAGGGCAAAGAGAGGCGGACAAGGGCAAAGAGCAGCCGACAAGGGCAAAGAAGGTCAAACCAGGGCAAAGAGGGACAGACAACGGCAAAGAGGGTCGGACAAGGTCTAAGAGGGGCGGACAAGGGCAAAGACAGGTGGACAATGCCAAAGAAGATCGGACAATTGAAAGAGCTGCGGAGAAGTGCAAAGAGGGGTTGACAAGGGCAAAGAGGGGCGGACAAGGGCAAAGAGGAGCGGAGAAGTGCAAAGAGGGGCAGACAAGTGCGGTGAATACGGGACAAGGGCAAAGAGGGGCGGAGAAGTGCGCAGAACATGGGACAAGGGCAAAGAGGAGCAGACAAGGGCAAAGAGGGGAGTAGAAATGCAGAGAACATGAGACAAGGTCAAAGAGGGGCAGACAAGGGCAAAGAGGCGCGGACAAGGGCAAAGAGGGGCGGAGAGGTGCGGAGAATACGGGACAACGGGAAGGAGTGGCGGACAAGGGCAAAGAGGGGCGGAAGAGGGCAAAGAGGTGCGGACAAGCGCAAAGAGGGACGGACAAGCGAAATGGGCGGACGAGGGGAAAGAGTGGCGGAGAAGTGCGGAAAATATGGGACAAGGGCAAAGAATGGCGGAGAATTGCGGAGAATACGGGAGAAGTGCAAAGAGGGGCCAACAAGGGCAAAGAGTTGCGGAAAAGGTCAAAGAGTGGCGGACAAAGGCAAAGAGGGGCGGAGAATACGGGACAAGGTCAAAGAGGGGCTGTTAAGGTCAAAGTGGGGCGGAGAAGGGCAAAGCTGGACGGAGAAGGGGAAAGAGGTTTGGAGAATTGCGGAGAATACGGGACAAGGGCAAAGTGTGGCGGAGAAGTGCAGAGAATACGGGACAAGGGCAAAGAGGGGCGGACAAAGGCAAAGAGGGATGGACAAGTGCAAAGAGGGGAGCAGAATTGCAGAGAATATGGGACAAGGGCAAAGAGGGGTGGACAAGGGCAAAGAGGGGCAGAGAAGTGCGGAGAATACGGGACACGGGAAAATAGGGGCGGAGAATTGCGGAGAATACGGGACAAGTGCAAAGAGGGGCGGACAAGGGCAAAGAGGAGCGGAGAAGGGCAAAGAGTGGAGGACAAGGGCAAAGAGGAGCGGAGAAGGGCAAAGAGTGGAGGACAAGGGCAAAGAGGGGCGGACAAGGGCAAATAGGGGCGGACAAGGGCAAAGAGTGGCGGAAAATTGCGGAGAATACGGGAAAAGGGCAAAGAGGGGCGCACAATGGCAAAGAGGGGCGGACAAGGGGAAAGAGGGGCGAAGAATTTCAGAGAATACGGGACAAGGGCAAAGAGGGGGCGGAGAAGTTCGGAGAATGTGGGACAAAGGCAAAGAGGGGCGGACAAGGGCAAAGAGGGGCGGACAAGGGCAAAGAGGGGCGGACAAGAGCGGAGAATACGGGAGAAGTGCAAAGAGGGGCGGACAAGGGCAAAGAGGGGCGGAGAATTGCGGAGAATACGGGACAAGGGCAAAGAGGGGCGGACAAGGAAAAAGCATGGCGGACAAGGACCAAGAGGGACGGACAAGGGCAAACAGGGGCGGACAAGGGCTAAGAGGGGCTGACAATACGGGACAAGAGCAAAGAGGGGCGGAGAAGGGCAAAGAGGTGCGGAGAAATGAGTAGAAAAAGGGAGAAGGGGAAATAGGGGCGGACAAGGGCAAACAGGGGCGGAGAAGGGGAGAGAGGGGCGCACAAGGGCAAAGAGGGGCGCAAAAGTGCAAAGAGGGGCGGAGAAGTGCAAAGAGGGGCAGACAAGTGTAAAGGGCTTGGAAAAGGTCTAAGAGGGGCGGACAAGGGCAAAGAGGGGCGCATAAGGGGAAAGACGGGCTGACAAGGGCAAAGAGGGGCGGACAAGGGCAAAGAGGTGTGGACAAGTGCAAACAGGTGCGGACAAGTGCAAAGAGGGGCGGACAAGGGGAAAGAGGGGCGGACAAGGGCAAAGAAGGTGCGGAGAATTGCCGAGAATACTGGGCAAGGAAAAAGAGGTGCGAACAAGGGCAAAGAGGGGCGGAGAAGGGCAGACAGGGGCGGACAAGGGCAAAGACGGGCGGACAAGGGCTAAGAGGGTCTGACAATACGGGACAAGGGCAAAGAGGGGCGGACAAGGGCAAAGAGGTGCGGAGAATTCAGTAGAATAAGGGAGAAGGGCAAAGAGGGGCGGACAAGGGCAAACAGGTGCGGAGAAGGGGAGAGAGGGGCGCACAAGTGCAAAGAGGGGCGTAAAAGGGCAAAGAGGGGCACACAAGTGCAAAGAGGGGCGGACAAGTGCAAAGAGGGGCGGACAAGGGCAAAAAGGGGCGGACTATGGCATAGAGGGGCGGACAAGAGCAAAGAGGGGCGGAGAAATTCCGAAAATACGGGAGAAGTGCAAAGAGGGTCGGACAAGGGCAAAGAGGTTCGGACAAGGGCAAAGAGGTTCGGACAAGGGCAAGGAGGGGCAGAGAAGGGCAAAGACGTGCGGACAAGGGCAAAGAAGGGGAGGAAAAGTGCAAAGAGGGGTGGACAAGGGCAAAGAGGGGTGGACAAGGGCAAAGAGGGGCGGAGAAGGGCAAAGAGGGGCGGAGAAGCGCAAAGAGGGGCAGACAAGGGCCAAGAGGCGTGGACAAGGGTAAAGAGGGGACGAAAAGTGCAAAGAGGGGCGGACAAGGGCAAAGAGGGGCAGATAAGGTCAAAGAGGGGCGGACAAGGGCAAAGAGGGTTGGACAAGAGAATAGAGGGGCCTACAAGAGAAATGAGGGGCGGACAAGTGCTTAGAACATGGTAAAAGTGTAAAGAGGGGCGGAGAATTGCGGAGAATACGGGACAAGAGCAAAGAGGGGAGGAGAAGTGTGGACAATGTGGGACAATTGCAAAGAGGGGCGGAGAAGGGCAAAGACGGGCGGACAAGTGCAATGATGTTCGGAGAAGGGCAAAGAGGTGCGGACAAGTGCAAAGAGTGTCGGACAAGGGCAAAGAGGGGCGGAGAAATGCAGAGAATATGGGACAAGGGCAAAGAGGGGCGGACAAGGGCAAAGAGGGGCGGACAAGGGCAAAGAAGGGCGGACAAGTGCAAAGACGGGCGCACAAGGGCAAAGAGGGGCGGAGAAGTGTAAGGAGGTGTGGACTAAGGCAAATAGGGGCAGACAAGGACAAAAAGGGGCAGAGAAGTTCAAAGAGGAGCGGACAAAAGCAAAGAGGGTCGGACAAGGGTAAAGAGGTGCGGACAAAGGCGGAGAACAAGGGAAAGGATCAAAGAGTGTAGGGCAAATGTAAAGAGTGTCAGACAAGTGCAAAGAGGGGCGGACAAAGGTAAAGGTGTGCGGACAAGAGCAAAGAGGGGCGGAGAAGGGCAAAGAGGGGCGGAGAAGGGCAAAGAGGGGCGGACAAGCGCAAAGAGGGGCGGAGAAGTGCGGAAAATACTGGACAAGGGCAAAGAGGGGCGGACAAGAGCAAAGAGGGGCGGACAAGGGGAAAGAGAGACGGACAAGAGCAAAGAGGGGCGGACAAGGGCAAAGAGGGGTGGACAAGGGCAAAGACGGGCGGACAAGGGAAAGGAGGGGCGGACAATGGCAAAGAGTGACGGAGAAGTACGGTTAATACGGGACAATGGCAAAGAGGGTCAGAAAAGGGCAAAGAGGGGCGGACAAGGGAAAAGAGGGGTGGAGAATTGAGGAGAATACGGGACAAGGGCAAAGAGGGGCAGAGAAGTGCAAAGAGGGGCGGAGAAAGGCAAAGAGGAGTGGACAAGGGCAAAGAGGTGCGTACAAGTGCAAAGAGGGGCGGAAAAGGGCAAAGAGGGGCGGAAAAAGCAAAGAGGGCTGGACTAGGGCAAAGAGGGGCGGACAAAAGCATAGAGGGGCGGCGAAGTGCGGAAAAAACGGGAGAAGGGCAAAGAGAGGCGGACAAGGGCAAAGAGGGTCAGACAAATGTCATGGATGGGCGGACAAGTGTAAAGAGGGGCGGACAATGGCAAAGAGGGGCAGACAAGGGCAAAGAGGGACGGAGAAGTTCAAAGAGGGGCGGAGAAGTGCGGAAAATACGGGCCAAGTGCAAAGAGGGGCGGACAAGGGCAAAGAGGGACGGACAAGTGCAAAGAGGGGCGGACAAGGGCAAAGAGAGGCGGACCAGGGCAAATATGGGCGGACAAGGGCAAATATGGGCGGACAAGTGCAAAGAGTGTCGGACAAGGGCAAAGGTGAGCGGACAAGGGCAAAGAGGGGCGGAAAAGGGCAAAGAGGGGCGCACAAGTGTAAAGAGGTGCGGAGAAGGGCAAAGAAGGGCGGAAAAGTGCAAAGAGTGACGTACCAGGGCATAGAGGGGCGGAGAATTGCTGAGAATACGGGACAAGGGCAAAGAGGGACAGAGAAGGGCAAAAAGGGGCAGACAAGGGTAAGGAGGGGCGGACAAGGGAAAAGAGGAGCGGACAAGGGCAAAGAGGGGCGGAGAAGACCGGAGAATATGGGAGAAGAGCAAAGAGGGGCGGAGAAGTGCGGAGAATACGGGACAAGGGCAAAGGGGGCAGACAAGGGCAAAGAGGGGCGGACAAATGCAAAGAGGAGTGGAAAAGGGGAAAGAGAGGCGGAGAAGTGCAGAGAATACGGGACAAGGTAAAAGAGGGGTGGACAAGTGCATAGAGTGGCGGACAAGGGCAAAGAGGGGCGGACAAGGGCAAAGAGGTGCGGAGAATTGTGGAAAATAGGGGACAAGGGCAAAGAGGGGCGGACAAGTGCAAAGAGGGGCGGACAAGGGCAAGGAGGGGTGGACAAGGGCAAAGAGGGGCGGATAAGGACAAAGAGGGGTGGAGAAGTGCGGAAAATATGGCACAAGGGCAAAGACGGGGGTTCAAGTGTAAAGAGGGGCAGACAAGTGCAAAGAGGGGGGGAAAAGTGCAAAGAGGGGCAGACAAGGTAAAAGAGGGGCGGACAAGGGCAAAAAGGGGCGGACAAATGCAAAGAGGGGCGGACAAGGGAGGAGAATATGGGACAAATGCAAAGAGGTGCGGACAAGTGGAAAGAGGGGCGGACAAGAGCAAAGAGAGGCGGAGAAGTGCAAAGAGCGGCGGACAAGGGCAAAGAGTGTCAGACAAGGGCGGAGAATATGGGACAAAGGCAAAGAGGGTAAGACAAGGGCAAAGCGGGTCGGACAAGGGCAAAGAGTGGCCGAGAAGTGCAAAGAGGGTCGGACAAGGGCAAAGAGGAGCGGACAAGTGTAAAGAGGGGCGGAAAAGGGCAAAGAGGATTAGACAAAGGCAAAGAGGGTCGGACAAGTGCAAAGAGGGGCGGAGAATTGCATAAAGGGGCGGGTAAGAGCAAAGAGCTTTGGACAAGGGAAAAGAGGGCCGGACAAGTGTGGAGAATACGGGACAAGGGCAAAGAGGGGCGGATAATTGCGGAGAATACAGGAAAAGGGCAAAGAGGGGCGGACAAGATTGGAGAATATGGGACCAAGGGCAAAAAGGGGCGGAAAATGTCGGAGAATACAGGAAAAGGGAAAAGATGGGTGGACAAGGGCGGAGAATACGGGACAAGGGCAAAGAGGTGCGGACAAGGGCAAAGAGGGTCAGTCAACGGCAAAGAGGGGCGGACAAGGGCAAAGAGGGGCGGAGAAAGGCAAAGAGTGGCAGATAAGGGCAAAGAGTGGCGGACATGGGCAAGGAGGGGCGGAAAAGGACAAAGAGGGGCGGACAAGGGCAAAGAGGGGCGGACAAGGGCAAAGGGGGCGTATAAGGTCAAAGAGGGGCGGACAAGTGAAAAGAGCGTCGGACAAGGTGAAAGAGGAGTGGACAAGTGCAAAGAAGGGCGGACAGTGGCAAAGAAGAGGCGGAGAATTGCGGAGAATACGGGACAAGTGCAAAGAGGGGCACACAAGGGCAAAGAGGGACGGACAAGGGCAAAGAAGGTCGGACAAGTGAAAAGAGTGACGGAGATGTGCGGAGAATATGGGAGAAGGTCAAAGAGGTGCGGACAAGGGCAAAGACGGGTGGACAATGGCAAAGACGGGCGGAAAACTGCAAAGACGGGAGGATAAGGGCAAAGAGTGACGGATAATTGCGGAGAATACGGGACAAGGGCAAAGAGGGGCAGACAAGGGCAAAGAGGAGCGGACAAGGGCAAAGAGGGTCGGACAAGGGCAAAGAATTGCGGACAAGGGCAAAGAGGGTCGGACAAGGGCAAAGAGGGGCAGACGAGGGCAAAGAGGGGCAGACAAGTACGGAGAATACGGGACAAGGGCAAAGAGGTTCGGACAAGGGCAAAGAGAGTCGGACAAGTGCAAAGAGGGTCGGACAAGGGCAAAGAAGGTCGGACAAGGGCAAAGAGGGGCGGACAAGGGCAAAGAGGGGCGGAGAAGGGCCAAGAGGGGCGGAAAAGCGCAAAGAGGGTTGGGAAAGGGCAAAGAGTGATGGACAAGGGACAAGAGGGGCGCAAAAGGGCAAAGAGGGTAGGACAAGTGCAAAGAGGGGCGGACAAGTGCAAGGAGGGGCAGGCAAGAGCAAAGAAGGGCAGACAAGGGCAAAGAGGGGAGGACAAGGGCAAAGAGGGGAGGACAAGGGCAAAGAGGGGCGGAGAAGTGCCGAAAATACGGGAGAAGTGCAAAGAGGTTCGGACAAGGGCAAAGAGGGTTGGACAAGGGCAAAGAGGGTCGGAGAAGCGCAAAGAGGGGCAGACAAGGGCAAAGAGGGGTGGACAAGGGCAAAGAGGGGACGAAAAGTGCAAAGAGGGGCGGACAAGAGCAAAGAGGGGCAGATAAGGTCAAAGTGGTGCGGACAAGGGCAAAGAGGGCCGGACAAGAGCAAAGAGGGGCCTACAGGAGCAATGAGGGGCGGACAAGTGCTTAGAATACGGGAAAAGAGCAAAGAGGGGCGGAGAATACGGGACAAGGGCAAAGAGGGGCGGACAAGGGCAAAGAGGGGCGGACAAGGGCAAAGAGGGGCGGACAAGGGCAAAGAGGGGCGGACAAGGGCAAAGAGGGGCGGACAAGGGCAAAGAGGGGCAGACAAGGGCAAAGAGGCGCGGACAAGTGCTAAGAGGGGCGGACATGTGCGGAGAATAAGGGAAAAGGGCAAAGAGGGGCGGACAAGGGCAAAAAGGGGCAGAAGAGTGCGGAGAATACGGGACAAGGGCAAAGAGGGGCGGACAAGGGCAAAGAGGGGCGGACAAGGGCAAAGAGGGGCGGACAAGGGCAAAGAGGGGCGGACAAGGGCAAAGAGGGGCGGACAAGGGCAAAGAGGTGTGGACAAGTGCAAACAGGTGCGGACAAGTGCAAAGAGGGGCGGACAAGGGGAAAGAGGGGCGGACAAGGGCAAAGAAGGTGCGGAGAATTGCCGAGAATACTGGGCAAGGAAAAAGAGGTGCGAACAAGGGCAAAGAGGGGCGGAGAAGGGCAGACAGGGGCGGACAAGGGCAAAGACGGGCGGACAGGCAAAAAGGGTCGGAGAAGCGCGGAGAATACGGGACAAGGGCAAAGAGTGGCGGACAAGGGCAAAGAGGGGCGGACAAGGGCAAAGAGGGGAGGACAAGGGTAAAGAGGGGCGGACAAGTGCAGAGAATACGGGACAAGGGCAAAGGGGGTGGAGAAGTGTGGAGAATATGGGACAAGGTCAAAGAGGATCGGACAAGGGCAAAGAGGGGCGGACAAGGGTAAAGAGGGGCGGACTAGTGCAAAAAGGGGCGGACAAGGGAAAAGACGGGCGGACAAGGGCAAAGAGGGGCGGACAAGGGCAAAGAGGTGCGGAGAAGTGAGTAGAATAAGGGAGAAGGGCAAAGAGGGGCGGACAAGGGCAAACAGGGGCGGAGAATGGCAAACAGGGGCGGAGGATGGCAAAGAGGGGCGGACAAGGGCAAAGAGGGATGGACAAGGGCAAAGAGGGGCGGACAAGAGCAAAGAGGGTCGGACAAGGGCAGAGAAGGGTGGACAAGGGCAAAGAGGGGCGGACAAGGGAAACGATAAGGCGGAGAATTGCGGGAAATACTTGACAAGGGCAAAGAGGGGTGGACAAGAGCAAAGAGGGTCGGAGAAGGGCAAGGAGGGGCAGACAAGGGCAAATAGGGGCAGACCAGGGCAAAGAGGGGCGGAGAATTTTGGAGAATACGGGACAAGTGCAAAGAGGGGCTGACAAGGGCTAAGAGGGGCTGACAATACGGGACAAGGGCAAAGAGGGGTGGACAAGGGCAAAGAGGTGTGGACAGGGGCAAAGAGGTGCGGAGAACTGAGTAGAATAAGGGAGAAGGGCAAAGAGGGGCTGACAAGGGCAAACAGGGGCGGAGAATGGCAAACAGGGGCGGAGGATGGCAAAGAGGGGCGGACAAGGGCAAAGAGGGATGGACAAGGGCAAAGAGGGGCGGACAAGAGCAAAGAGGGATGGACAAGGGCACAGAGGGGCGGACAATTACGAAGAATTCGGGACAAGGGCAAAGAGGGGCGGACAAAGGCAAAGAGGGTCGGACAAGAGAAAAGAAGTGGCATACAGGGGCAAATAGGTGCGCAGAAACGCAAAGAGGGGCGCACAAGGGCAAAGAGGGGCGGACAAGTGCAAAGAGTAGCGGACAAGGGAAAAGAGGGGTGGACAAGTGCAAAGAGGGGCGGATAGGGGCAAAGGGGCCGGACAAGGGCAAAGAGGTGTGGACAAGGGCAAAGAGGGGTGGACAAATGCAAAGAAGGGGCGGAGAAGTGCGGAGAATACGGGACAAAGGCAAAGAGGGGTGGACAAAGGTAAAGATGTGTGGACAAGGGAAATATGGGCGGAGAAGTGCGCAGAATACTGGACAAGGGAAAGAGGGTTGGAGAAGTGCAGAGAACATGGGACAATGGGAAAGAGAGACGGACAAGGGAAAAGAGTTGCGGACAAGGGCAAAGAGGTGCAGACAAGGGCAAAGAGTCGCGGACAAGGGCAAAGAGGGGAGGATAATTGTGGAGAATACGGGACTAGGGCAAAGGGCGCGGAGAGGGGCGGAGAATACGGGACAAGGTGAAAGAGGGGCGGAAAAGTGTAAAGTGGGGCGGACAAGGGCAAAGTGGGGCGGAAAATGGCAAAGAGGGTCGGACAAGGGCAAAGAGGGTCGGACAAGGGCAAAGAGGGGCGGAGAATATGGGACAAGGGCAAAGAGTTGCGGACAAGGGCAAAGAGGTGCGGGCAAGTGCAAAGACGGGCGGACAAGGGCAAAGAGGGGCGGACAAGTGCAAAGGGGGCGGACAAGAGCAAAGAGGGGCGGACAAGTGCAATTAGTGGCAGACAAGTGCAAAGAGGGGCGGACAAGGGCAAAGAGGGGTGGAGAATTGCGGAGAATATGGGACAAGGGCAAAGAGGGGCGGACAAGGGCAAAGAGGGGCGGACAAGGGCAAAGATGGGAGGATAAGTGCAAAGAGGGGCTGACAAGGGCAAATAGGGGCGGACAAGTGCAAAGAGGTGCGGACAAGTGCAAAGAGGGGCGGACAAGTGCAAAGAGGGGCGGACAAGGGCAAAGAGGGGCGGACAAGGGCAAAGAGGGGTGGACAAATGCAAAGAAGGGGCGGAGAAGTGCGGAGAATACGGGACAAAGGCAAAGAGGGGCGGACAAGGGCAAAGAGGGGCGGACAAGGGCAAAGAGGGGCGGACAAGGGCAAAGAGGGGCAGAAAGGCTAAAGGGTGTGGAAAAGGCTAAGAGGGGCGGACAAGGGCAAAGAGGGGAGGATAAGTGCAAAGAGGGGCTGACAAGGGCAAAGAGGGGCGGACAAGTGCAAAGAGGTGTGGACAAGGGCAAAGAGGGGTGGACAAATGCAAAGAAGGTGCGGAGAATGGCGGAGAATACGGGACAAAGGCAAAGAGGGGCGGACAAAGGTAAAGATGTGTGGACAAGGGAAAGAGGGGCGGAGAAGTGCGCAGAATACTGGACAAGGGCAAAGAGGGTTGGAGAAGTGCAGAGAACATGGGACAATGGGAAAGAGAGACGGACAAGGGAAAAGAGTTGCGGACAAGGGCAAAGAGGTGCAGACAAGGGCAAAGAGGCGCGGACAAGGTCAAAGTAGGGAGGGGAATGGCGGAGAATACGGGACTAGGGCAAAGGGCGCGGAGAGGTGCGGAGAATACGGGACAAGGTCAAAGAGGGGCGGAAAAGTGCAAAGTGGGGCGGACAAGGGCAAAGTGGGGCGGACAAGGGCAAAGTGGGGCGGACAAGGGCAAAGAGGGTCGGACAAGGGCAAAGAGGGGCAGACAAGGGCAAAGAGGGGCGGAGAATACGGGACAAGGGCAAAGAGTTGCAGACAAGGGCAAAGAGGTGCGGACAAGTGCAAAGACGGGCGGACAAGGGCAAAGAGGGGCGGACAAGGGCAAAGGGGGCGGACAAGTGCAACGAGTGGCGGACAAGTGCAAAGAGGGGCGGACAAGGGCAAAGAGGGGTGGAGAATTGCGGAGAATATGGGACAAGGGCAAAGAGGGGCGGACAGGGGCAAAGAGGGGCGGACAAGGGCAAACAGGGGCGGACAAGTGCAAAGAGGTGCGGACAAGTGCAAAGAGGGGTGGACAAGTGCAAAGAGGGGCAGACAAGGGCAAAGAGGCGCGGAGAAGGACAAAGAAGGGGCGGAGAAGTGCTGAGAATACTGGTCAGGGAGAAAGAGGTGCGAACAAAGGCAAAGAGGTGCGGAGAAGGGCAAAGAGGGGCGGACAAGGACAAAGAGGGGCGGACTGGAAAAAAGGGTCGGAGAAGTGTGGAGATTACGGGACAAGGGCAAAAAGTGCGGTCCAGGGCAAAACGGGGCGGACAAGTGCAAAGAGTGGCGGACAAGGGAATGAGGGGCGGACTAGTGCAAAAAGGGGCGGACAAGGGAAAATACCGGTGGACAAGGGCAAATAGGGGCGGACAGGGGCAAAGAGGGGAGGACCAGGGTAAAGAGGGGCGGACAAGTGCAAAGAGGGGCGGACAAGAGAAAGAGGGGCGGACAAGGGCAAAGAAGGGCGGACAAGTGCAAAGAGGGGCGGAGAAGTGCGGAGAATATGGGACAAGGGCAAAGAGTGGCGGACAAGGGCAAAGAGGGGCGGACAAGAGGAAAGAGGGGCGGACAAGGGCACAGAGGGGCGGACAATTGCGGAGAATAGGGGACAAGGGGAAAGAGGGGCGGAAAAGGGCTAAGAGGTGCGGAGAATACGGGACAAGGACAAAGAAGTGCGGACAACAGCAAAGAAGGGTCGGATAAGTGCAAAGAGGGTCGGAAAAGGGCAGAGAGGGGTGGACAAGGGCAAAGAGGGGCAGACAAGTGCAAAGAGGGGCGGACATCGGCAAAGAAGTGCGGACAAGGGCAAAGAGGGGCGGAGAAGTGTGGAAAATACGGCACAAGGGCAAAGAGGGGGTGAGAAGGGTAAAGAGGGGCGGAAAAGGGCAAAGAGGGGCGGACAAGGGCATAGAGGGGCGGAGAAGGGTAAAGAGGGGCGGACTAGTGCAAAAAGGGGCTGACAAGGGAAAAGACAGGCGGACAAGGGCAAAGAGGGGCGGACAAGGGCAAGGAGGGGCGGACAAGTGCAAAGAGGGGCGGACAAGAGCAAAGAGGGGCGGACAAGTGCAATGAGTGGCGGACAAGTGCAAAGAGGGGCGGACAAGGGCAAAGAGGGGTGGAGAATTGGGGAGAATATGTGACAAGGGCAAAGAGGGGCGGATAGGGGCAAAGAGGGGCGGAGATGTGCGGAGAATATGGGACAAGGGCAAAGAGGGGCGGACAGGGGCAAAGAGGGGCAGACAAGTGAAAAGAGGGGTGGACAAGTGCAAAGAGGGGCAGACAAGTGCGGTGAATACGGGACAAGGGCAAAGAGGTGCGGAGAAGTGCGGAGAATATGAGACAAGTGCAAAGAGGGGCGGACAAGGGCAAAGAGAGGCGGGCAATGGCAAAGAGGTGCGGAGAAGTACAAAGAGGGGTGGACAAGGGCAAAGAGGGTCTGACAAGGGCGGAGAATACGGGACAAGTGCAAAGAGGGGTGGACAAGGGCAAAGAGGGGGGGACAAGGGCAAATAGGGACGGACAAGAGCAAAGAGGGGCGGAGAATAGCGGAGAATACGAGACAAGGGCAAAGAGGGGCGGACAAGGACAAAGTATGGCGGAAAGGGTTAAGAGGGGCGGACAAGAGCAAAGAGGGGCTGACAATACGGGACAAGGGCAAAGAGGTGCGGACAAGGGCAAAGAGGTGCGGAGAAGGGAGTAGAATAAGGGAGAAGGGCAAAGAGGGGCGGACAAGGACAAACAGGGGCGGAGAAGGGGAGAGAGGGCCGCACAAGGGCAAAGAGGTGCGCAAAAGTGCAAAGAGGGGCACACAATGCAAAGAGGGGCAAACAAGGGCAAAGAGGGGTGGACAATGGCAAAGAGGGGTGGACAGGCAAAAAGGGGCGGAGAAGTGAAAAGACTGGCGGACAAGTTCAAAGAGGGGCGGACAAGGGCAAAGAGGGGCGGACCAGGGCAAAGAGGTGCGGACAAGGGCAAAGTGGGGCGGAGAATTTCGGAGAATACGGGACAAGGGCAAAGAAGGTCAGACAAGGGCAAAGAGGGACGGACAAGGAGAAAGAGGGGCGGACAAGGGCAAAGAGGGATGGACAAGGGCAAAGAGGGGCGGACAGGTTCAAAGACGGGCGGACAAGGGCAAAGGGGGCGGAGAAGTGTGGAGAATATGGGACAAGGTCAAAGAGGATCGGACAAGGGCAAAGAGGGGCGGACAAGTGTAAAGAGGGGCGGAGTAGTGCAAAAAGGGGCGGACAAGGGAAAAGACGGGCGGACAAAGGCAAAGAGGGGCGGACAAAGACAAAGAGGGGCGGACAAGGGCAAAGAGGGGCGGAAAAGGGGAAAGAGGGGCGGAAAAGGGCAAAGAGGGGTGGACAAGGGCAAAGAGGGGCGGACAACAGCAAAGAGGGGCGGACAAGGGCACAGAGGGGCGGACAATTCTGGAGAATACGAGACAAGGGCAAAGAGGGGCGGACAAGGGCAAATAGGTGAGGACAAGGGCAAAGAGGTGCAGACAAGGGGAAAGAGGCACGGACAAGCGCAAAGAGGGGAGGAGAATTGCGGAGAATACGGGACTAGGGCAAAGGGTGCGGAGAGGTGCGGAGAATACTGGACAAGGTCAAAGAGGGGCGAAAAAGTGCAAAGTGGGGCGGCCAAGGGCAAAGTGTGGCGGACAAGGGCAAAGAGGGTCGGACAAGGGCAAAGAGGGGCAGACAAGGGCAAAGAGGCGCAGAGAATACGGGACAAGGGCAAAGAGTTGCGGACAAGGCAAAGAGGTGCGGACAAGGGCAAAGAGGGGCGGACAAGGGCAAAGAGGGGCGGACAAGGGCAAAGAGGGGCAGACAAGGGCAAAGAGGCGCGGACAAGTGCTAAGAGGGGCGGACATGTGCGGAGAATAAGGGAAAAGGGCAAAGAGGGGCGGACAAGGGCAAAAAGGGGCAGAAGAGTGCGGAGAATACGGGACAAGGGCAAAGAGGGGCGGACAAGGGCAAAGAGGGGCGGACAAGGGCAAAGAGGGGCGGACAAGGGCAAAGAGGGGCGGACAAGGGCAAAGAGGGGCGGACAAGGGCAAAGAGGTGTGGACAAGTGCAAACAGGTGCGGACAAGTGCAAAGAGGGGCGGACAAGGGGAAAGAGGGGCGGACAAGGGCAAAGAAGGTGCGGAGAATTGCCGAGAATACTGGGCAAGGAAAAAGAGGTGCGAACAAGGGCAAAGAGGGGCGGAGAAGGGCAGACAGGGGCGGACAAGGGCAAAGACGGGCGGACAGGCAAAAAGGGTCGGAGAAGCGCGGAGAATACGGGACAAGGGCAAAGAGTGGCGGACAAGGGCAAAGAGGGGCGGACAAGGGCAAAGAGGGGAGGACAAGGGTAAAGAGGGGCGGACAAGTGCAGAGAATACGGGACAAGGGCAAAGGGGGTGGAGAAGTGTGGAGAATATGGGACAAGGTCAAAGAGGATCGGACAAGGGCAAAGAGGGGCGGACAAGGGTAAAGAGGGGCGGACTAGTGCAAAAAGGGGCGGACAAGGGAAAAGACGGGCGGACAAGGGCAAAGAGGGGCGGACAAGGGCAAAGAGGTGCGGAGAAGTGAGTAGAATAAGGGAGAAGGGCAAAGAGGGGCGGACAAGGGCAAACAGGGGCGGAGAATGGCAAACAGGGGCGGAGGATGGCAAAGAGGGGCGGACAAGGGCAAAGAGGGATGGACAAGGGCAAAGAGGGGCGGACAAGAGCAAAGAGGGTCGGACAAGGGCAGAGAAGGGTGGACAAGGGCAAAGAGGGGCGGACAAGGGAAACGATAAGGCGGAGAATTGCGGGAAATACTTGACAAGGGCAAAGAGGGGTGGACAAGAGCAAAGAGGGTCGGAGAAGGGCAAGGAGGGGCAGACAAGGGCAAATAGGGGCAGACCAGGGCAAAGAGGGGCGGAGAATTTTGGAGAATACGGGACAAGTGCAAAGAGGGGCTGACAAGGGCTAAGAGGGGCTGACAATACGGGACAAGGGCAAAGAGGGGTGGACAAGGGCAAAGAGGTGTGGACAGGGGCAAAGAGGTGCGGAGAACTGAGTAGAATAAGGGAGAAGGGCAAAGAGGGGCTGACAAGGGCAAACAGGGGCGGAGAATGGCAAACAGGGGCGGAGGATGGCAAAGAGGGGCGGACAAGGGCAAAGAGGGATGGACAAGGGCAAAGAGGGGCGGACAAGAGCAAAGAGGGATGGACAAGGGCACAGAGGGGCGGACAATTACGAAGAATTCGGGACAAGGGCAAAGAGGGGCGGACAAAGGCAAAGAGGGTCGGACAAGAGAAAAGAAGTGGCATACAGGGGCAAATAGGTGCGCAGAAACGCAAAGAGGGGCGCACAAGGGCAAAGAGGGGCGGACAAGTGCAAAGAGTAGCGGACAAGGGAAAAGAGGGGTGGACAAGTGCAAAGAGGGGCGGATAGGGGCAAAGGGGCCGGACAAGGGCAAAGAGGTGTGGACAAGGGCAAAGAGGGGTGGACAAATGCAAAGAAGGGGCGGAGAAGTGCGGAGAATACGGGACAAAGGCAAAGAGGGGTGGACAAAGGTAAAGATGTGTGGACAAGGGAAATATGGGCGGAGAAGTGCGCAGAATACTGGACAAGGGAAAGAGGGTTGGAGAAGTGCAGAGAACATGGGACAATGGGAAAGAGAGACGGACAAGGGAAAAGAGTTGCGGACAAGGGCAAAGAGGTGCAGACAAGGGCAAAGAGTCGCGGACAAGGGCAAAGAGGGGAGGATAATTGTGGAGAATACGGGACTAGGGCAAAGGGCGCGGAGAGGGGCGGAGAATACGGGACAAGGTGAAAGAGGGGCGGAAAAGTGTAAAGTGGGGCGGACAAGGGCAAAGTGGGGCGGAAAATGGCAAAGAGGGTCGGACAAGGGCAAAGAGGGTCGGACAAGGGCAAAGAGGGGCGGAGAATATGGGACAAGGGCAAAGAGTTGCGGACAAGGGCAAAGAGGTGCGGGCAAGTGCAAAGACGGGCGGACAAGGGCAAAGAGGGGCGGACAAGTGCAAAGGGGGCGGACAAGAGCAAAGAGGGGCGGACAAGTGCAATTAGTGGCAGACAAGTGCAAAGAGGGGCGGACAAGGGCAAAGAGGGGTGGAGAATTGCGGAGAATATGGGACAAGGGCAAAGAGGGGCGGACAAGGGCAAAGAGGGGCGGACAAGGGCAAAGATGGGAGGATAAGTGCAAAGAGGGGCTGACAAGGGCAAATAGGGGCGGACAAGTGCAAAGAGGTGCGGACAAGTGCAAAGAGGGGCGGACAAGTGCAAAGAGGGGCGGACAAGGGCAAAGAGGGGCGGACAAGGGCAAAGAGGGGTGGACAAATGCAAAGAAGGGGCGGAGAAGTGCGGAGAATACGGGACAAAGGCAAAGAGGGGCGGACAAGGGCAAAGAGGGGCGGACAAGGGCAAAGAGGGGCGGACAAGGGCAAAGAGGGGCAGAAAGGCTAAAGGGTGTGGAAAAGGCTAAGAGGGGCGGACAAGGGCAAAGAGGGGAGGATAAGTGCAAAGAGGGGCTGACAAGGGCAAAGAGGGGCGGACAAGTGCAAAGAGGTGTGGACAAGGGCAAAGAGGGGTGGACAAATGCAAAGAAGGTGCGGAGAATGGCGGAGAATACGGGACAAAGGCAAAGAGGGGCGGACAAAGGTAAAGATGTGTGGACAAGGGAAAGAGGGGCGGAGAAGTGCGCAGAATACTGGACAAGGGCAAAGAGGGTTGGAGAAGTGCAGAGAACATGGGACAATGGGAAAGAGAGACGGACAAGGGAAAAGAGTTGCGGACAAGGGCAAAGAGGTGCAGACAAGGGCAAAGAGGCGCGGACAAGGTCAAAGTAGGGAGGGGAATGGCGGAGAATACGGGACTAGGGCAAAGGGCGCGGAGAGGTGCGGAGAATACGGGACAAGGTCAAAGAGGGGCGGAAAAGTGCAAAGTGGGGCGGACAAGGGCAAAGTGGGGCGGACAAGGGCAAAGTGGGGCGGACAAGGGCAAAGAGGGTCGGACAAGGGCAAAGAGGGGCAGACAAGGGCAAAGAGGGGCGGAGAATACGGGACAAGGGCAAAGAGTTGCAGACAAGGGCAAAGAGGTGCGGACAAGTGCAAAGACGGGCGGACAAGGGCAAAGAGGGGCGGACAAGGGCAAAGGGGGCGGACAAGAGCAAAGAGGGGCGGACAAGTGCAACGAGTGGCGGACAAGTGCAAAGAGGGGCGGACAAGGGCAAAGAGGGGTGGAGAATTGCGGAGAATATGGGACAAGGGCAAAGAGGGGCGGACAGGGGCAAAGAGGGGCGGACAAGGGCAAACAGGGGCGGACAAGTGCAAAGAGGTGCGGACAAGTGCAAAGAGGGGTGGACAAGTGCAAAGAGGGGCAGACAAGGGCAAAGAGGCGCGGAGAAGGACAAAGAAGGGGCGGAGAAGTGCTGAGAATACTGGTCAGGGAGAAAGAGGTGCGAACAAAGGCAAAGAGGTGCGGAGAAGGGCAAAGAGGGGCGGACAAGGACAAAGAGGGGCGGACTGGAAAAAAGGGTCGGAGAAGTGTGGAGATTACGGGACAAGGGCAAAAAGTGCGGTCCAGGGCAAAACGGGGCGGACAAGTGCAAAGAGTGGCGGACAAGGGAATGAGGGGCGGACTAGTGCAAAAAGGGGCGGACAAGGGAAAATACCGGTGGACAAGGGCAAATAGGGGCGGACAGGGGCAAAGAGGGGAGGACCAGGGTAAAGAGGGGTGGACAAGTGCAAAGAGGGGCGGACAAGAGAAAGAGGGGCGGACAAGGGCAAAGAAGGGCGGACAAGTGCAAAGAGGGGCGGAGAAGTGCGGAGAATATGGGACAAGGGCAAAGAGTGGCGGACAAGGGCAAAGAGGGGCGGACAAGAGGAAAGAGGGGCGGACAAGGGCACAGAGGGGCGGACAATTGCGGAGAATAGGGGACAAGGGGAAAGAGGGGCGGAAAAGGGCTAAGAGGTGCGGAGAATACGGGACAAGGACAAAGAAGTGCGGACAACAGCAAAGAAGGGTCGGATAAGTGCAAAGAGGGTCGGAAAAGGGCAGAGAGGGGTGGACAAGGGCAAAGAGGGGCAGACAAGTGCAAAGAGGGGCGGACATCGGCAAAGAAGTGCGGACAAGGGCAAAGAGGGGCGGAGAAGTGTGGAAAATACGGCACAAGGGCAAAGAGGGGGTGAGAAGGGTAAAGAGGGGCGGAAAAGGGCAAAGAGGGGCGGACAAGGGCATAGAGGGGCGGAGAAGGGTAAAGAGGGGCGGACTAGTGCAAAAAGGGGCTGACAAGGGAAAAGACAGGCGGACAAGGGCAAAGAGGGGCGGACAAGGGCAAGGAGGGGCGGACAAGTGCAAAGAGGGGCGGACAAGAGCAAAGAGGGGCGGACAAGTGCAATGAGTGGCGGACAAGTGCAAAGAGGGGCGGACAAGGGCAAAGAGGGGTGGAGAATTGGGGAGAATATGTGACAAGGGCAAAGAGGGGCGGATAGGGGCAAAGAGGGGCGGAGATGTGCGGAGAATATGGGACAAGGGCAAAGAGGGGCGGACAGGGGCAAAGAGGGGCAGACAAGTGAAAAGAGGGGTGGACAAGTGCAAAGAGGGGCAGACAAGTGCGGTGAATACGGGACAAGGGCAAAGAGGTGCGGAGAAGTGCGGAGAATATGAGACAAGTGCAAAGAGGGGCGGACAAGGGCAAAGAGAGGCGGGCAATGGCAAAGAGGTGCGGAGAAGTACAAAGAGGGGTGGACAAGGGCAAAGAGGGTCTGACAAGGGCGGAGAATACGGGACAAGTGCAAAGAGGGGTGGACAAGGGCAAAGAGGGGGGGACAAGGGCAAATAGGGACGGACAAGAGCAAAGAGGGGCGGAGAATAGCGGAGAATACGAGACAAGGGCAAAGAGGGGCGGACAAGGACAAAGTATGGCGGAAAGGGTTAAGAGGGGCGGACAAGAGCAAAGAGGGGCTGACAATACGGGACAAGGGCAAAGAGGTGCGGACAAGGGCAAAGAGGTGCGGAGAAGGGAGTAGAATAAGGGAGAAGGGCAAAGAGGGGCGGACAAGGACAAACAGGGGCGGAGAAGGGGAGAGAGGGCCGCACAAGGGCAAAGAGGTGCGCAAAAGTGCAAAGAGGGGCACACAATGCAAAGAGGGGCAAACAAGGGCAAAGAGGGGTGGACAATGGCAAAGAGGGGTGGACAGGCAAAAAGGGGCGGAGAAGTGAAAAGACTGGCGGACAAGTTCAAAGAGGGGCGGACAAGGGCAAAGAGGGGCGGACCAGGGCAAAGAGGTGCGGACAAGGGCAAAGTGGGGCGGAGAATTTCGGAGAATACGGGACAAGGGCAAAGAAGGTCAGACAAGGGCAAAGAGGGACGGACAAGGAGAAAGAGGGGCGGACAAGGGCAAAGAGGGATGGACAAGGGCAAAGAGGGGCGGACAGGTTCAAAGACGGGCGGACAAGGGCAAAGGGGGCGGAGAAGTGTGGAGAATATGGGACAAGGTCAAAGAGGATCGGACAAGGGCAAAGAGGGGCGGACAAGTGTAAAGAGGGGCGGAGTAGTGCAAAAAGGGGCGGACAAGGGAAAAGACGGGCGGACAAAGGCAAAGAGGGGCGGACAAAGACAAAGAGGGGCGGACAAGGGCAAAGAGGGGCGGAAAAGGGGAAAGAGGGGCGGAAAAGGGCAAAGAGGGGTGGACAAGGGCAAAGAGGGGCGGACAACAGCAAAGAGGGGCGGACAAGGGCACAGAGGGGCGGACAATTCTGGAGAATACGAGACAAGGGCAAAGAGGGGCGGACAAGGGCAAATAGGTGAGGACAAGGGCAAAGAGGTGCAGACAAGGGGAAAGAGGCACGGACAAGCGCAAAGAGGGGAGGAGAATTGCGGAGAATACGGGACTAGGGCAAAGGGTGCGGAGAGGTGCGGAGAATACTGGACAAGGTCAAAGAGGGGCGAAAAAGTGCAAAGTGGGGCGGCCAAGGGCAAAGTGTGGCGGACAAGGGCAAAGAGGGTCGGACAAGGGCAAAGAGGGGCAGACAAGGGCAAAGAGGCGCAGAGAATACGGGACAAGGGCAAAGAGTTGCGGACAAGGCAAAGAGGTGCGGACAAGGGCAAAGAGGGGCGGACAAGTGCAAAGAGGGGCGGACAAGAGCAAAGAGGGGCGGACAAGTGCAATGAGTGGCGGACAAGTGCAAAGAGGTGCGGACAAGGTCAAAGAGGGGTGGAGAATTGCGGAGAATATGTGACAAGGGCAAAGAGGGGCGGACAGGGGTAAAGAGGGGCGGAGATGTGCGGAGAATAAGGGACAAGGGCAAAGAGGGGCGGACAGGGGCAAAGAATGGGCAGACAAGTGCAAAGAGGGGCGGACAAGCGCAAAGAGGGGCGGACTAGGGCAGAGAGGGGCGGACAAGTGCAAAGAGGTTTGGACAAGGGCAAAAGGGTCGGACAAGGGCAAAGAGGTGCAGACAAGGGCAAAGAGGCGCGGACAAGTGCAAAGAGGGGCGGAGAATTGCGGAGAATACGGGAGAAGGGCAAAGAGGATCGGCGAGGTGCGGAGAATATGAAACAAGGGCAAAGAGGTGCGGACAAGGGCAAAGAGGGGCGGAGAATTGCGGAGAATGCGGGAGAAGGGCAAAGAGGGGCGGCGAGGTGCGGAGAATACGAAACAAGGGAAAAGAGGGGCGGACAAGAGCAAAGACGGGCAGACAAGGATAAAGAGGGGTGGACAATTGCAAGTGGGGCGGACAAGTGCGGAGATTACGGAACAAGTGGAAAGAGGTGTGGAGTGGTGTGGATTAGTGCGGAGAATTCAGGACAAGGGCAAAAAGTGGCGGAAAAGAGCAAAGAAAGGCGGAAAAGGGCAAAGAGGGGCGGACAAAGGCAAAGAGGGGCGGACAAGTGCAATGAGGGGAGGACAAGTGCAAAGAGGGGCGGACAAGGGCAAAGAGGGGCGGAGATGTGCGGAGAATACGGGACAAGAGAAAAGAGGGGCGGACAAGGGCAAAGAGAGACGGACAAGGGGAAAGAGGGGCGGACAAAGGCAAAGAGGGGCGGAGATGTGCGGAGAATACGGGACAAGAGAAAAGAGGGGCGGACAAGGACAAAGAGAGACGGACAAGGGGAAAGAGGGGTGGACAAGTGCAAAGAGGGGCGGAGAAGTGCGGATAATACGGGACAAGGGCAAACAGGGATGGACAAGGGCAAAGAGGGATGGACAAGGGCAAAGAGGGATGGACAAGGGCAAAGAGGGGCGGAGAATTGCGGAGAATAAGGGACAAGGGCAAAGAGGAGCGGACAAGGACAAATAATGGCGGACAAGGGCAAAGAGGTGCGGACAAGGGCTAAGAGGGGCTGACAATACGGGTCAAGGTCAAAGAGCAGCGGACAAGTGAAAAGAGGTGCGGAGAAATGAGTAGAATAAGGAAGAAGGGCAAAGAGGGGCGGACAAGGGGAAAAAGGGGCAGAGAAGGGGAGAGAGTGGCGCACAAGTGCAAAGAGGGGCGCAAAATGGCAAAGAGGGGCACACAAGTGCAAAGAGGGGCGGACAAGGGCAAAGAGGGGCGGACAAGGGCAAAGAGGTGCGGAAAGGCAAAACGGGTCGGAGAAGTGCGGAGAATACGGGACAAGGGCAATGAGGGGCGGACAAGGGCAAAGAGGGGCGGACAAGGGCAAAGAGGGGTGGACAAAGGCAAAGAGGGGAGGACAAGTGTAAAGAGGGGAGGACAAGTGCAGAGAATACGTGACAAGTGCAAAGGGGGCGGAGAAGTGTGGAGAATATGGGACAAGTTCAAAGAGGACCGGAAAAGGGCAAAGAGGGGCGGACAATGGTAAAGAGGGGCGGAGTAGTGCAAAAAGGGGAGGACAAGAGAAAAGACGGGCGGACAAGGGCAAAGAGGGGCGGACAAGGGAAAAGAAGGGCGGACCAGGGCAAAGAGTGGCGGACAATGGTAAAGAGGGGCGGAGTAGTGCAAAAAGGGGAGGACAAGAGGAAAGAGGGGCGGACAAGGGCAAAGAGGGATGGACAAGGGCAAAGAGGGGCGGACAAGAGCAAAGAGGGGCGGACAAGTGCACAGAGGGGCGGACAATTGTGGAGAATATGGGACAAGGGCAAATAGGGACGCACAAGGGCAAAGAGGGGCGGAGAAGAGCAAAGACGGGTGGACAAGAGCAAAGAGGGTCGGACAAGGGCAGAGAGGGGCGGAGAAGTGCAGAAAATACTGGACAAGGGCAAAGAGGGGCGGACAAGAGCAAAGAGGTCCGGAGAAGGGCAAGGAGGGGCGGTCAAGGGCAAAGAGTGCCGACAAGGGCAAAGAAAGCGGACAAGGGCAAAGAGGGGCGGAGAAATGCGGAAAATACGGAACAAGGGCAAAGAGGGGGGGAAAAGGGTAAATAGGGGCAGACAAGGGCAAGGAGGGTCGGATAAGGGCATAGATGGGCGGACAAGGGCAAAGAGGGTGGACAAGACCAAAGAGGGTTAGACAACTTCAAAGAGGTGCGGACAAGGGCAAAGAGGGGTGGACAAGGGCAAAGAGGGGCGGACAAGGGGAAAAAATGGGCGGATAATGGTAAAGACTGGCGGAGAATTTCGGAAAATAAGAGAAAAAGGCAAAGAGAGGCGGGCAAGTGCAAAGAGGTTCGGACAAGGGCAAGGAGGGGCGGAAAATGGCAATTAGGGGTGGACAAGGGCAAAGAGGAGCGGATAAGGGCAAAGAGGGTCAGACAAGTGCAAAGAGGGGCGGAGAAGTGCGGAAAATACGTCACAAGGGCAAAGAGGTGGGGACAAGTGTAAAGAGGGGCAGACAAGGGCAAAGAGGGGCGGACAAGGGCAAAGAGGGGCAGACAAGTTCAAAGAGGGGCGAACATGTTCAAAGAGTGGCGGACAAGTGCAAAGAATGGCGGACAAGGGCAAAGAGGGGCGGACTATAGCAAAGAGGGGTGGACAAGGGCAAAGAGGGGCGGACAATTGCGGAGAATACGGGACAAGGGGAAAGATGGGTGGAGAAGTGCGGAGAATATGGGACAAGGGCAAAGAGGGGGGAAGAAGTGCAGAGAATATGGGACAAGGTCAAAGAGGAACGGACAAGGGCAAAGAAGGGCGGACCAGGGCAAAGTGGGGCGGAGAAGTGCGGAGAATATGGGACAAAGGCAAAGAGGGGCGGAAAAAGGCAAAGAGGGTCGGACAAGGGCAAAGAGGGGCGGAGAAGTGCAGAGAATATGGGACAAGGTGAAAGAGGGGCGCATAATTGCGGAGAATACAGGACAAGGGCTAAGAGGGGCGGAGAAGATTGGAGAATACGGGAAAAGGGCAAAAAGGGGCGGAGAAGAGCGGAGAATACGGGATAAGAGAAAAGAAGCGTGTACAAGGGCGGAGAACACGGGACAAGTGCAAAGAGGGACAGACAAGGGCAAAGAGGGACAGACAAGGACAAAGAGGGACAGACAAGGGCAAAGAGGCGCGGAAAAGGGCAAAGAGGGGTGGAGAAGGGCAAAGAGGGACAGACAAGGGCAAAGAGGGGCGGAAAAGGGCAAAGAGGTGGGGACAAGTGCAAAGAGGGGCGGACAAGTGCGGAGAATACGGGAGATGGGCAAAGAGGGGCGGACAAGAGCAAAGAGGGGCGGAAAATACGAGACAAGAGCAAAGAGGGGCGGACAAGCTCAAAGAGGGGAGGAGAAAGCCAAAGAGGTTCGGAGAAGGGCAAAGAGGGGCGCACAAGGGCAAAGAGGGGCGGACAAGGGCAAAGAGGGGTAGACAAGGGCAAAGAGGGGCAGACAAGGGCAAAGAGGGGCGGAGAAGAGCAAAGAGGGGCGCACAAGGGCAAAGAGGGGCGGAAAAGGGCAAAGACGGGCGGACAAGATCAAAGAGGGTCGGAGAAGGGCAAAGAGGGACGGACAAGGGGAAAAAATGGACAGACAAGGGCAAAGATGGGCGGAGAAGTGCGGAGAATAAAGGACAAGGGCAAACAGGGGCGGAGAATTGCGGAGAATACGGGACAAGGTCAAAGAGGGGCGGACAATGGCAAACAGGGGCGTACAAGGGCAAAGAGGGGCGGACAAGGTGAAAGAGGGGCGGACTAGGGTGGAGAATACAGGAGAAGGAAAAAGAGTGTCGGAGAAGTGCAAAGAACATGGGACAACGGCAAAGAGGGGCGGACAAGGGCAAAGAGGGGTGGACAAGGTCAAAGAGCCGCGGACAAGGGCAAGGAGGAGTGGAAACTGCGGAGAATACAGAACGAGGGCAAAGAGGGGCGGAGAAGTGCGGAGAATTCAGGACAAGGGCAAAGAGGGGCGGACAAGGGCAAAGAGGGGCAGACAAGGGCAAAGAGGGGCGGACAAGGGCAAAGGGGGCGGACAATTGCAAAGAGGGGTGGACAAGGGCAAAGAGGGGCGGACAATGCAAAGGGGGGCGGACAAAGGGAAAGAGGTGCGAACAAGTGCAAAGAGGGGCGGACAAGGGCAAAGAAGGCCGGATAAGGGCAAAGAGGGGCGGACAAGGGCAAAAAGGTTTGGAAACTAGCAAAGAGGGGCGGAGAAGTGCGGAGAATACGGGACAAGGTCAAAGAGTGGCTTAGAACTGCGGAGAATACGGGAGAAAGGCAAAGAGGGGCACAGAAGTGTGGAGAATACGGGACAGGGGTAAAGAGGGGTGGAAAATGGCAAATAGGGGCGGACAAGGGCAAAGAGGGGCGGACAAGGGCAAAGAGGGGCGGACCAGGGTGGAGAATACGGGACAAGGGCAATGAAGGTCGGACAAGTGCAAAGAGGGGCGGACAAGTGCAAAGAGGGGTGGACAAGGGCAAAGAGGGGCGGACAATAGCAAAGAGGTTTCGACAACGGCAAATAGGGGCGGACAATTGCGGAGAATACGGGACAAGGGGAAAGATGGGTGGAGAAGTGCGGAGAATATGGGACAAGGGCAAAGAGGGGGGAAGAAGTGCAGAGAATATGGGACAAGGTCAAAGAGGAACGGACAAGGGCAAAGAAGGGCGGACCAGGGCAAA